>NC_050446.1:106110532-106270532 GCF_903995425.1 Onychomys torridus
ATGTTATTAACCTTGTGGAAAAGTACATTTCCAGGGTTATCAAAAAGTTAAAAGCTAATAAAAATTCTAATAATAATAAAAAGCAAGTCAATTATTACTTTGGAGAAAAACAAAAAGTAAAATAAGAAATATCACAGTAATATGGTATAGTATTCAATGCTAAATAATATTTGTATAAAAATAGTGATGTGAATGCAGAATAATACTTAACCGGAAGTAATAATATATGGAAAGAGGGATGAAGAGCAGAAAGGGTGACATGAAAATTACTTCAATTTAGCTTGAGTATGGATTCTTGCATTGAGTAAAGCTGGGCATCTTTTCATATTTTAAGAACGATTTATTTCATATTGAATTATCTTCATATCAGTTTTTTAAAATTTTATTTTATTTTAATATGTGTATATGTGTTTTCATGTATGTACATGTGAATATAGTACCCATGAAGGCCAGAAGGGATGTCGGATTCCAGGAGCTGGAGTTACAGTTGGTTGTGAGCCACTTGATATGGGTGCTGGAAACCTAACTCCTGTGCCAGCTGGAAGAGCATCAAGTGCTCGTAACTGATGAGCCGTCTCTCCAGCCCCTCTTCTGATAAATTTTTTACTGGTTGAAGTTTCCTTTCTTGATTTCCAGTAGCCCTTTCCATGATAGGAAGAATAAGCATTTGTCTATGAGTTGCAATTTGTAGATACTTTTTCAATTGTCTTTTGACTCCTTGTGTGGTGTTTTGGCTATGTGGTAGCTTTGTATTATTAACTCAGCATCATTTGTCAAAATTTTATTTTACCATTCTGAAGTTTTATACTATTCTCAGAAATTCTTCCCAATTCTAAGATTATAAAGTAATTCTCCATGTATTTCCCTTATTCCTTTATGGTCTCTTATCTTACAGTTGTTTTGTTTTTGAGTGTATGGTACAAGATACAACTTTAGTCTTATCTATATCCGAATGACTCCCAGCACACCTTCAGAACAAGTACGTACTTGAGGTGCTATGGGATTGGTTGTCAAGTTCCCACACCATCTGTTGTTTCCAGGCTGCCTCTTGTGTTCTGTCGATAAATCCTTCCAACATTAAACTGCTGCATAGTGTTCTGGCTTTGTCATACTTCAAATGGCTGGAGGAGTGGGGCCTTTAAAAGGCTTGTTGCTATTTTTCTGCATGTATGTTTCCAAGTGAACTTTAGAACTAGCTTGTCTAGCTTCATGAAAAGAAAATCCTGTTAGCTGTCTTTTTATTAGAATCATTAATTTTGCAAATTAATTTAGGGAGAATAATTAATTAGATATTGAATATTCCTACATAGACATGGCATGCATGCTGTCTTTAGGAAGTTAAAGTCACCCTAGAGTATAACACTTGAATACCTATGTACCTATGCACCAAGCAATACAATTTTGGTGGTACTGGGGATTGAACTTAGGGCCTCATGCATGCAGAGGCAAGGGCTCTGTCACTGACCCAAATTACAAATGTAGGCAATGTAAAAGAGAAGAAGTAGAAACACATAAGCTAAGTGTGACAGTGCATGCCTGTAATCCCACCACTCGGGAAGTTGAGGCAAGAGGAGTGAAAGCTTGAGGCCATCTTGGGCAACTTAGTGAAAGCCTGGACTGGGGACGGAGCTTATGGTCCAGCACACACAGCATGCAAGAGGTCCTGGGCTTGATCTCCAGTGGAGCACAGCAGATGAAAACAGAACAGAAGCATAGCGGCAAGAGCTTTTACCCCAGTGTTTTTGGTCCAAGATAGATCAAGTGGACATAAAGTAACTGAGTGTGTAAATAAATGTGTAAGTAAATAAATACGGTAGTTGAGGGTAGAACTCTCTTCTAAAAACATTGAGTGTATGGCCATTGATGGCAATGAAAGTCTTTCAGTCACTGGAAAAGCTCAATAAAGCCAAGAAGCAGAAATACAAGACAGCACTCTCCAGTCACACTGCAGAAAGTCTAGAAGTGAGCAGCGTCAGAAGACAAGTGAACATGAAAAAGCACTTGGTTTTGAATCCTTGCTATTCAAGCTGCAGTCTCTAGAGCCCTTTCTGCATCTCTTATGAGCATGTTAAAATGCAGAAACCTAGGTGGCATGGATCCACTGAGTTGCCACCTGCATTTTACAAGATACCCAGGTATGCAAGGGCCTTCATGTTGACCCACTGTATCCAGAGAGTAACTGTAATTTAATATATATCAGGACTCAGAGGAATGAACAGAATAGAAACAAGGCAAAGGCTTCAGCTATAAACATTTATGTAAATACAAGTGCAGAAAGTGTCTGTTATAGTTTGGATGTGAAGTGCCCCTGGCAGCCTCTTGGTGCCCAGATGGCACTGTTTATGAAGACTATGGAACCTCTAGAACATGCCACTTCACTGGCAGAAGAGGGTTACTGATAAATGGTTTCCCCACCATGACCACCTGGACTCTCTGATGCCAGGAACCAAAACAGCCTCTGCACTTAAGCTGATTCTGTTAGGCATTTGGCCACATTAACAAAAGTAATTCATAGGGTATTCAACTCAAAATATTAGGGAGCACATAAAATAAACTAAAAGGTGGATTTCAATGTAATAAAACAAGTTAATGAGCTAGGAAAAAAGGACTTAACAAATTTAAACACCTCTCTTAATAGAAAAATGTATGAATAAGACAGACTTATTTAATAAAGCTAATATGGGGGAAGAAATGATGAAATCAAGAGCAAAGAACAAACATCTCCCACCACAGAGCAGCAGGAAGATGGATGCCTTTGGCCGCAGAAGCAAGTTTCTCTTTAAATAAGACTATTTGCACACATTTAAAATATGCAAATGTGAATGAAAATCTAAAAGCTGGATGAAATAAATAATTTTCTGGGAATTTATAATTCACTGAAATGAATCCCAGGAGAAATATAAGTCATAACAACTAGGGCTGTTCAAACTTGTGGCTTCTGGGCCTTGCACTGAACACACAATCACAACAAAATCTAATGGGAAAAATGTCTGTGTATTAATTTTTATGATATCCACCACCACAGATAAACAAAAGTCCACACATAACAATCTAATTTATGCCAAATGATCAAGTTATGCATTTGCAATCACTAAGAGGATGAACATACCTAAGCAATAAAACTTTTAGGGGATTTTTATTTCAATTGTAAAAGTGAAAAAAAAAAGAAGCAACATAAAACTAGTTATGTTTTGATATTTGTCCAACTAGGATATTTGACACCGTATTTGTGACATGAATGCATCCATAGCTGGCTCAATGGATAGTCACAATTCTCAGTGAATCCTCACAGTGCTCATCAGAGGTGTTGGGTTTAACTTACTCAGTGTGCTTCTTTCTTACAAAATAGTTGCTCATAAATGTAGGCACTTCCAAGAAGTGGTGATGTGATTGCAAAGTGAGGGTTGTTTGTCTCTGAGAAGACAGGACACTGTGAAAGTCTAGCAAAAACAAAACAAAACAAAACAAAACAAAAAAACCACAAACAAAATGAAAATTAAAGGTAGCAAATTTATGTTGACTGATAATGGAGATACAAATATACCAAATGTTGATCTCCTAGGAATCTTGAAATCTGTTTTCAAATTCTCATATCAAACAGAAACAAGGGCCAGTGTGCTACATAGGCACACTGTGCTGAAGGCATCGACAGTCTTGTAAAAAAGTGATGTTGGAATCCAGCCACTGCTCAGACCACAATGCTTTGCAGCAGCTCTCAGGCTTTCACAGATACTGACAGACACCCTAGTGAGATACAGTCTGAGAGTCCTAGGTAACAGACTCCCAGGTGCCAGGATCTCTCAGCTAGGAAGTAAGTTAACATCAAAGGGGGTATTGGTGCCTATCCTGCTCCTGGCCCCTTTCCCAACTTCTACTTGGGAATCAGACATTCTGACTGTGACACCCCCCCCCCAAAAAAAAAATCTATGGAAAAGAGACCTTGCTTTTGCCAGGCAAATTGGTTTCCCTCCTCAGATGCCTCATCATGCTGTCTGTGTCAGTTGCTGGGGCCTGAGCTCTCCTTGGAGCCTTGCCATGCTGTTGGTTCTGTCTGTCATTGTATTAATAATTTTTCTAATAAATTCCTGTCCTTATGCCCCAATAATCTGTGTCCCTATTGAAACTGCCCAAGCCCTGAAACCTCCCAAATCTTTTCCAGCTATGAATTCTGTAAGCTACTACAATGACCTGCCAGCAAGATGTTCCTCTAGTATAGTAGTAGCATGACTGTTATTAGGCTAACCAGTTGTTTTCTGCTTGGATATGAGGCCCATTCCACAGGAAAGAACTCGGATCTAGCTCCACAAACTTGGTCAAGAGCCCATGGTTAAGGAAATCATGAGTCTCAGGGGAAACCTACTGGTGGTATTTTGCTACATTGACATGTTATCACACTAGCTTCTTGGTCATACTTAAATCCATGGATTTATCCTGGACCCAGCCTTTATCAGAGAAGCTGCTATACTGCAGAAGCCAAAGTGTGGTCAAAGTGCTGAGAAGAAGTGATATGGAACGCTTGTCCTTAAATAAAACAGAACATCACAGAAGAGGGAGAAGAAAGAAAGAGCCAGAGTGCAGGGAAATGTGCAGAAAACGATGTCTCTGAGCTAGGCATAGTGATGCATGCCTTTAATCCCAGCACCTGAGAGGCAGCAGAAGGCAGATGTCTGTGAGTTTGAGGCCAGCCTTGTCTACATAGCAAGTTCCAGGATAGACAGAGCTTTGTAAAGAGGTCCTGTCTCACAAAAAAAAAAAAAAGAAGAAGAAGGAAGGAAGGAAGGAAGGAAGGAAGGAAGGGAGAAAGAGGAGAGAGAGAGAGAGAGAGAGAGAGAGAGAGAGAGAGAGAGAGAGAGAGAGAGAGAGAAGGAGGAGGAGGAGGAGGAGGAGGAGAAGGAGAAGAAGAAGAAGAAGAAGAAGAAGAAGAAGAAGAAGAAGAAGAAGAAGAAGAAGAAGAAGAAGAAGAAGACGTAGAAGAAGTAGAAGAAGAAGAAGAAATCACTGGACATGACACTTGTTAGGAAAGGGAATGTCTTCTTCAATGGCTATTAAGAAGTTGCCCAGGCCAGGCAGTGGTAGCACACGCTTTTAATCCCAACACTCTGGAGGCAGAGGCAGAGGCAGCCAGATCTCTGTGAGTTCAAGGCCAGCCTGGACTACAGAGGGAGGTCCAGGAAATGCACAAAGCTACACAGAGAAACCCTGTCTCAAAAAAAAAAAAAAGTTGCCCCAGCACCAGTGAATAACAACCCCTTCCCTATGCTCAGACAGAAACTCTGATTACACTTAGTGGGCTAAACACAAACATGAAAGTGTGTGTGGTGGAAAGACTTGTGAAGATGTGTTCCTGTGGGAGAAGGAAGGGGGTGGGGAGTGGAGTGTCCAAAATACTCTATACAAATATATGACCCTCTCTATCCAACAACAACATTTTAAATGAGTAAATCTCTATCAATACAGAAAGTATACAGAAGCCCAGGTGATTCTCTTAAGATTCCTACTAAATTTCTAAAAAATTGGTCATCACAAAATTATTTTCACTAATCCAGGATTCATAGAAGAAAATTGCCATAAAACTTTTTATGTTTAAATTATATGTATGTGTTGGATGGGTGTGGGTGAGGACATATGAAGATGATGTCCATAGGAGTCAAAAGAGAGCACTGAATCCTGTGGAACTGGACTTCCAGATGATTGTGACCTACCTGATGCAGGAGCTTAGAATTAAGCTTGGGTCCTCTGAAAGATCAGTATGCATTGTTAATCACTGAGCCATCTCTACAGCCCCCATATTATTTTTAAAAATGGTAACTGCCACCTTTCTTTGCCCATCATGGACTGCACCCTTAAACTGTGAGGAAAAAGTACATCCCTCCTCCTCTCAGCTGCTTTTGATGAGAACAGCAGAAAGAAACTCGTCAGGAAGTTAAAACAAGCATGTCTACTCCTTACTCTTGACAACATGCTCTGTTTTACCCAGAAGCTGGGTGATAGCAGCTCAGTTCTTATCATAGCAGCAGTTTTGTTTTAGCTGGAGGCTGGAAGTTCTAGAAATGTTTAGGGACACGGATTTGTGCTCTGGTTTCTTGTTCTTCCCTCTGCTTTTATATAGCCACCTAAAGAGAACAGCTCCCTATAAGCTATCCATGGCCAAATCCTTCCTGGGCTCTTGAATATGTGTGTGAAACTCCAGTGTAGCCACTGGATGAGAGCATTTCTCAATGCCTTTTCTGTTGCTGTGGTAAGACACCATGGCCAATGCAACTAATAGAAGAAAGAGTTTATTGGGACTGAAGGCTTTAGAGGGGTAATTAGAGTCCATGACCATCAGGTCGGGAGCATGGCAGTAGGCAGGCGGTCATCATGCTGGAGAATTAGCTAAAAATTTACATCTTGTTCCACAGGCAGGAGGTACAGAGAGCTAACCCGGAATGGAGCGGGCTTTTGAAACATCAAAGCCCATGCTCAGTGACACTCCTCCTCCAACTAGGCCACACCTCCTAATCCTTCTCAAACAGTTCCACCATCTGAAGACCAAGTATTCAAATACGGGAGCCTATGGGAGCCATTCTCATTCAAACCAACACAGAGAAAAACATGAACACCTCATAGGTGGGCCAGTTAGACTGATAAACTAACTCCCATGCTTTAACTCAGTAAGGCCTTATCAGCCCTGGAGACCCTGGGTGGCAACTTTTCATTAGCAGCCACTCCTGCTGTATGAGTTTGGTTTTCTTTCTTTCTCTCAGACTCCTTTCTATGATTGAACTTCTTTTCAAGTCTTTCTGCTGTCCATGGAATCCATTGTTTGAGTTCATAAAGGACCTAGAAGCCACTGGTCTAGTAACCATTGATTTTCTGTGACCATACACCCCTAGGTTAATCTCACCTGAGAAAGGGAGATCTCTTTCATCCTCAATGATACCCTTCCCCCTTCTCATCCATTCCTCTTTTGTCAGGCATCTTCTCAGTGTTGAGAAAAGTCATCAGTACATGTACCAGTCAGGGAGAAGCTGGCCAAAGGTGAGACTTCAGAGCCCAGAGAACTCCTTTACCCAGCAAACAAGTAGAAAGCAGCTGATGGGGAAGTTTAGACACTAAGGAAATGTTTCTGGAGTAAAATGATCACAGCAGCTGTGTAGGGCTGGCTTAGTGTTTCTATTGCTGTGAAAAGACACCATGACCACAGCAACTCTGATAAAGGAAAACATTTAATTGGGGGCTTGTTTATAGTTTTAGAGGTTTAGTTTATTGTTGTCATGGTGGTAAGCATGGCAGCATGCAGGCAGAAATGGTACTGGAGAAGTAGTTGAGAGTTCTACATCGAAAGCCACAGGCAGCAGGAAGAGAGTGTGCCCCTGGTCCTGGCTTGAGCATTTGAAACCCCAAAGCCCACACCCAGTGACACACTTCCTCCAACAAGGCCACACCTACCCCAAAAAGGACACACCTCCTAATCCCTCTCAAGCAGTACTGCTCCCTGATGACTAATATATGATCTATGGGGCCATTCTTATTCAAACCACCACAGGAACCATGCCATCTCTTCCCTACTAGGAGTCAATTTACTGTGAATGATTGGTCCCCTCTATCCTGGCTTGGCATGGAAAAATTCTTACTGGAATTTTTAGATTCAAATTCTGGACCCTGGCAACCCCCCAAAAAATCCAGGATCAGATACTCATCCTCAATAGAAAAATTAAGATCGAGGTGAAAGTGAACAGTAGAGATTAGAGACTTATTCATTATGGCCCCATTGTGAAGAATAACAAAGAAGTCCAGGTATTTCCCCTAGCCCAAGCCTTTCTTATGGGAACTAACATGAATTTTAGGGTACAGAGACATGCTTTTATCATGCAGCCCTTGTCAAGACTTGTTCCCACACATCACTGACTCATTGTTGTCTGTGTTCCTGGTCCTAGTCTGTCCTGCAAGCTGTCAGCACTGTGTAACTTCTCTTCCTAGCAGGTGTTAGTAGCCAAAAAAGAGAGCTGAATTCTTGCTGCACATGCTTAAAAAATGCAGAGAATAACGCTGAACTGAAGGGTTTAGATGTAGGTTCTCTAGCCATTGAACACATCCAGTGAAGGAATCATCTAAGATGCAGCGACAAACTTAGAGAGCTCATGAGTGGATTAACCTACACAAGAGCTCCCCTGCCACATCGAGATGACCTCACTGAAAAGGAACAAATTGTTCCAAAGCCAGAAGAGGAGTTGAACAGAAGAAAAAGACATCCCAGAAGAAACTGAAGAAATAAAAACTTGGGGCATGGGAATAAATTCAGCACAAAATAAATGCAGATAAAAGTCTTTAAAAAAGCCAATAAATAAAAAATACAGTTTTTATTTATATTACCAACTGAAGATATAAATATCTAACCATAAATTTAACAAGATGTATGTAAAAGTTATGTGAGAACAAGTTTTTAAATGATCCTGAAACACAAACTAGACTTGGACTCTCTAAGAACCTGTGAATTGATCTGCATGATTGACTCCCCAAACCTAAAATTACATAACAAGGGTCAATGTATTCAGATGAAAGATGACAGAGGTGGACTTGCAACTCAAATGTCTTAATTCCTTCTCTACTGCTGTGATAAAACACATGATCAAGGCAACTTATAGAAGAAAGTTTATTGGGGGCCTAAAGTTTCAGAGGGTTAGAATCCATAACCATCATGGTGGGGAGCATGGCAGCAGACAAGCAGACACAGTGCTGGAGCAGTAGCTGAGAGCTTACATCTGATCTACAAGAAGGTGAGAGAGAGAGACAGAGAGAGAGAGAGACAGACAGAGAGAGACACACAGAGAGAGAATAGAAATGGCATGAGTCTTTTGAAATCTTAAAGCCTACCCCCATAGACACACTTCCTCCAACCAGGCCACACCTCCTAATCCTTCCCAAACAGTTCCACCAACTGAGGACACCAAAGTTGGCTGTTGAGATGAGAGACGCTATGCATTGTTAAAAGGAAACTTCTTATATTTAAAGAGCTCTAAAGGGTGGGGCATGCAATCTTGTCCTTTCTCCATGTCTTGTGTCTGTTACTGGAATTATTAGATTCATAGCTTGAGTGAACCCCAACAGCCCAATTTTGGCCACCCATCCTTGTTAGGCCAATTAAATACCTCATAGCAAAAAGCAGAAAAAAGGAATCTATTCAATGTGGCCATGTCACTGGGGAAATCAGTGTTCTTGGCCTCATTAATAAAATAATTTTAAGACAGAGTCAAAGGGAACCTTAAGGCAGTTTTATTAGCATTTAAGAGAAAAACAACAGGGTAGGCAAGCTGTAAGCCTCAGAAGTGACTGAGAAAGTAAGATGGAAAAGAGGAAAAGAAAAGGCCATGCTGTCTGTAAGGGCAAGCAGTCACATGGTGGGGAGGAGCTTTGAAAAGAGTGGGGAAGGTGTTCAGGAAAGCATGCCCATGCTTTGGCCAGGAGCAGGAGTCGGAGCAGGAGCCGGAGATTGTATAATTAGTCTGGCAAAAAATGAATATATTCAAAGAGACACTTTGTATTTCTCAACCTTGGACCTCCAGACTGAAAATAAGGCTTTTCTTGAAAATTTCCCTAGTCTGTGTTGTGTACTGTAGCAAGAGGATGTAGGCTAGGCAGGATAGATGTCTCTAGGTATGTATGGTATACCTGAAATCACTTTCCCATTGGGGTGATGCCTAGATACCCTCTCAGGGAAGCATCCTAACACTGTCCTCTTCATTGGTTCCTGTTCTGTCTCTGTGTCACTGATTCATATCCCCTGCTCCTGTCCTCGGCCCTTCACTACCCTCACCTGAAATCTTGTCTGAAGTGGAAAAGCCTAAGTAAGACAAATAATTTTCATTATTTGTTTTAGCACCATACATCTTTGTAAACAAGTGTTACTGCAAAAAGAAGGTGAGAAATGTGTGGGTGAAGGCTTTAGGCAAGACTGGTTCCAGAGCACCTGAAGTGTCCCATAGTCATTTATCATACCCTGCTTGATCAGGCCACAAAAAATGTGCTTCAGCAAATCCTTGGAACCTCGACTCTGTGGTCAGTTACTGTACTGAGGCCAATGAGCAATACCCTAGTCATTTATCTCTGTGCATAATATTGAAGTCCACCTCTTCCTGCAGGGCTGATGTGGAGAACCAGCTTGTGATAAGTAAGTAAGGAAACAGGCTGTGGGAGGAACAGCTCCAACATGGGCACATAGACATGTTGTTAGAGTCACAGTCATAGTTCTTTTCAGGGAGAGATGACTAGATTTACAAATGGAACAATGACGACCACCAATGCTACAGAGTGCTGTAGAAGACCTTTGATTCTTTTCAGGAAGCTTTCCCTGAGACCCCCATCTGAGCTTTCTGATCCCACACTGCTGACCACATCATCATGGTCCTTAACCCATCAAATAATAATGAAAATTTTCTCTGCTATGCATGTCTTTCCTGGACAGGTTGGTCATACCTATCCATGCTGATTCAGCACACAGCTTGGCATTTGAAACACACAGACACATGCAGAAGGACCCATCACAGGCAGAAACCCCTGAACAAAACTGGCAAGTATCTGAACAACATGGAAAAATCTCCTTTGTATTTCATAACTAAAAACAAGGTCAAATTAGCAATACGATTTGAAATCTGTGACTGTCACATGGCAGACTAGGAAGGGTTTATTTTGACTCGCACTTTAAGGGAACGAAGTCCACACCAGTGGGAGGGAATGATAGCTAGGGTAGCCCGAAGGCTGTGGCAGCAACCACAGGCTAGCATTTCACAGAAGAAGAGCCACTTCAATGTCGTCCTCAAAATCACACCCTTCTGCTTGCCTTCGAGTCTAATAAGTGGGATTTCCTGCTCTCAGAAGACATCCGGCTTTCCTGCCTGGTGAACGATGTTTCGGTGACACTTCAGCCTCTTGTTACTCCCACTGCTGGGGCTTTGTGGCACTGTGGCATTGCATGTGCTTACACATTGCTTCACCTTTCTGTCATTTGTCACACACATGTGGTGATAATAAGTGTTATACAGGCCAATTGTCACTTGAGTTTTGGAGAGATTTCAAAATAGATCTTTCAGTGGAATAACAAATGGGCCATCAGGCTTACACACACCTTCCTTTCCACCCACTGATCTTCAAACATTTTCCTCTTAAGTCAGCAAGGTTCTGGAAAAGAACAGTAAATAGCAGCCATGCCACAGCCTGAATGCTATCCACAACCTGAATGCTATCCACACTTGAATGCTATCCACAGTCTGAATGCTCTCCACACTTGAATGCTATTCACAGCCTGAATGAATGCTGTCCACAGCCTGAATGCTATCCTGTCTTGAGATTTCCTTTGTGAAGCAAACTAGTTCATTGTTTTCAAATTCAGCCTCTCTCAAATTCCTAGAACACAGGCAGAAAGCAGGCAATTTTTTACAAACATGTAACATGAATGGCTTCTAGCTAGCTAACATTAGAGTCTTTGTTTTCCTCGGAAACCATTAGCTGGGCCCCCTCCACTATCCACAATTCTTTTGGCATTGTGATATCAACAGATCCTACCAGAATAGCCAATTAAGCTTTGCCTATAGCATTGTTGTGGAATTCTGTCCTCGGAGCAAAGCAGTCATTACCATCTTTAGGGCAGCTGTGCACACTCATAAACTGCCCCAAAGTCTGGGCCATTGACATTCCCTCATAGGAGACAGGAGTGAGGTAGGTCATCAGATCCTCACCTTACTTCTCAGCCAAACATTTCTCCTGCAGCCCCTCCCTCCTGCCAGCTGTGTGTGATTCTGTCCTAATTACCCCTGTCTTCTTGATCTCAGGAGATCCTCTTGGTCTAAGGAGATCCTCTTGGTCTCTTGATCTCAGGAGATATCCACATACACAGAGGATGGAAAGTCAAGTAACGCATGAGGGAAACTGTGACTCTGTTTATGCAGTTATAAGAAAAACACCCATGCTGGGGTGAGAGGGATTTTTTGTTTGTTTGTGTTTGTTTGTTTGTGGTCACCTATGCCCCTTTCGAGTGATCTTTCACCCATTCTTTGTAAGTAATCCAAGTAAACTCCTTGGCTTACCAAGTTGTACTTAGGAAGAATCACACGTGTGTCCATTGTTGGTGTCCCATCTGGGTTAAACAGACTTTTTTTTTACATCTCCCCAAGACAAGTTCACACAGTAAGCATTTTAGAGTTCTCTAACCCACAACCCTGAATGCTTGCTTTCTGCTGCTGTGATAAAGACCAAGACCAAAAGCAATGTGGAAGGAAAGGATGTGCTTCATCTTGCAGTTTATAACCCATCATGAAGGGAAGTCAGGGCAGTTAGCTCTGAGCATTGTTGGCCTTTCCTAACCCAAGCTCCAAAAATCCTTCCGTAGTCCTTCCCCAGATGACAAGGTCAGACCCATCACACCAGCACACACTCTGATACCAATCTCTGTCTTAGTTTAACCTCACTGTTGCTGGGATAAAGACCATTAGCTAAAGCAACTAGGGTTAGAAAGGGTTTATTTCATCTTACACTTCCATGTCACAGTCCCTCTTTGACAGAAGACAGGGCAGGAGCCTGAAGCAGGAACTGAAACAGAGACTGCAGAGGGATGCTGCTTCCTGGCTTGGTCTTGTATACAGCCCGGTATCACCTGCTCCGGGAGGCACTGACAAAAGGAAAGGAAGCTGCACCTGTTATGCCCAGAGTGTAGGGACCCCCAAAAGACCCAATCCCACATGTAAAAGCAAAGAGCCTTTATTTTCAAGCTCTGGAGCTTGGTCTGTCTGTCCCACACAGTAGTGAGAGCAGAGAGCCCTGAGCTCAGGAGGGGTAGGGTTTTTAACACAGCAGAGGCTGGGATGAGGGGATTTCCAGGGTTCAGGACCCTGATTGGCTGGCAATTATCTAGGGGTATCTATAAAACAAAAATAGGTGTGTGCAAGACTCAGGGGCATCTGGCCACCTTATCTAATGGTTGGAATGTTTGGGGTGTCAGGTACTTACCCATCCCTGGGTGGATCCCTGGGTGGTGTCAGCTTATGGCTTTTCCTGGATCTGGGTGTTGTCTACCAGTAAGCCTGTCACAGAAGCTGGGTCTGGGCCTGTCATGGCAGCTGTGTGGTCAAGCTGTTTTGGGGCCCCTCCACACACTCACTTCACTTTCTCCTTTTTATTTAGTTCAGCTCTTGGGATAGTGCTTCCTCATGGGGTGGTGCTCCCCACATTCAGGGTGAGTCTTCCCTCTCAGTTAAAACTCTCTGGAAGCATCCCCACAGACACACCTACAGGTATGTTTTCTAGAGAATACTAAATTTAGTCTAGTTGATAATGAAGACTAACCACCACAGGCAATAGAATATATGGTATTAACTGTGCATAGAATTGTGTACTAGCTTCCCGATCATCCACTGTGTTGTGAGCTCCTACTTGATTTTATATGATGGGTGATGTGGTACCAGCAGGCAGTGATCACACAGATATTTGAATACGGGGCCTTTTTTTTCACCTCTACGACTGTGTTGTCAACTTGTCAAAAGTTTAGAATCACTTAAGAGATGAGCCTCTGAGAATCTGTGGGTGATTAACTTGATTATGTTAATTGGATGGTAAGACCTGCCCATTATAGATAGTACTGGGATTCTTGATAGGAATTCCAACCATGCCCCCATGGTTGTGCATGCCTGGCAGGACACTTAGTCATTTCCACTTAGTCATTTCTGGGTCATATGTCCTGTGTAACCCCATGGCTGCGTGGTCACGTAATCGTGCCATGTGACCACATGATCCATGCGCATGCATGGAGTAGCCACATGGGCCTGTGTGCACAGGTGCAAGCTGGTCCTTAAAAGACAGGCCCCATGTTCCCCCACCCCCTTTTCACACATGTCCTTTGGCAGGCCTGATCACATCTATCCCTTTCTCCTTGTCTTAATAAAACTCTTCTTAGTGGATTCTGATGTGCTTCGTGACTTTTCCTCACAGGGTAAAAACCATCAATCCTGGACTATATAAAATGGAGAAAGTGAGCTAAAAGCATACATGCATGCATTCATTGCTCTCTGGTCTTGGTTATGGATGTGATGTGACAGCTCTCACTACTGTGACCTCCCTGCTGTGATGCTCTATAACCTGGAAAGGCTAAAATAAACCCCTCCTCCTTAAGTTGCTTTGGTCAGGTCATCTTATCATGACAGGAAAAGAAACAGAGACAACCTTTCATCAGCCCAGGACTCCACACACTATAGGCATTTTAATGTTAGAGTTTATTTTTCTTCCTCTGCTGTGTTCAGAGCTCTTAAACTGAACTCCATACTGTCTTAGGCTCAGCCCAGTGTCAGAGGTTTGGCTCTGCCAAGAATGGAGTAGGAGGCTGGGCCGTGGTGGCGCACACCTTTAATCCCAGCACTCGGGAGGCAGAGGCAGGTGGATCTTTGTGAATTCCAGGCCAGCCTGGTCTACAGAGTGAGATCCAGGAAAGGCACAAAGCTACACAAAGAAACCCTGTCTTGAAAAAAAATGGAGTAGGAAACAAAGGTGCCCTTGCTCTTGGAGCTGTTTTTGTTTGTTTGTGTGTGTGTGTATGTGCGTGCGCGCGCGCGCGTGCGTGCGTGCGTGCGTGCGTGTGTGTGTGTGTGTGTGTGTGTGTGTGTGTGTGTAATAAAACCAATGCAATAATCCAAGTGTCTGCACCATAAAGCATTGGCCCTCTGGATGAGTAGATCAGCAAAATAAAAAGAGAAGAAAAAAGGTTGAGAATAAAAGATGATTAGTAACTACAATATACAGGGGTAAAAGCTAGCTCTATTTGCCTATAAAATAGAATTTTAAAAGCTCACATGTAGTTATATCTGACTGATCTTTAGTCAATCTAATTAAAAACCCAATTCCAGAACTTTCCTCCATTGTAAACTCACATGGTCAGATCTCCTTTTGGCAACCAGAATAGATCTAGTTTGCCACTGGCGTAATTAAAACTAAATGCCAGTTAAGGGACTTGGAGAGCCCTAAAATAACATTTGACTCTTCGTCAAGAAATGTACACACAGGTATAGTGTGGCAGGAAGCAGGGAGGGCTATTTAAGTCTCTGTTCTATTCTCCGCTGTGCCTCTGACTTACTTGGGACTGTGTGCCATGCTCTTAACTCCTCAGGTTCTGTTCTATGGTATCATCTCTGAAAACATGGGAAGGAGCTCTGCTGCTTGACTCCAGTGGTATTGCAAGGCTCAGACAACACCTCAAGAAATACATGTGCTTAACAACACAGAGAGTTGTAATTACTGATGTTGGTTATTCATGAGGATGGGGATGGGGACTTTGGTAAAAACACTGCAGGGATGTCGCTGCCAGGGTATGCAGAGGGCTTGGAATCACATGAATTCTAGCATGGCCCAATGTGTCAATGTTTTATCCAGGAAGAAAGTGAAGTGACACAGTGACAGGCTAAACCATGGAAATGGTTGGTTTGGTGCCCACAGTTTTGTGGCCCTGGCCACAGTGGGGGACTAAAGAGGAGACTGTTATGGGTATTTTTGAGACAAGAGAAAGAGGAAGAAAAAGAAGGCAGAGCGAGATGGGCTATTGTTAGCCACTTGGAAGGCTTATCAGGAGTCCTTAGGGAAGACACTGAAGAAGCAGAAGGTTGGCCCATTTTTAAGTGGAGATAACCAATGGAATAACCAAAGGTGGACTCTGTCCATCTTCAGTGGACATAAACACAAATCATGGGCCTGGCCATCTAGGATCGTGACCCCTTTTAGAATCTTATGAAAGCCAGAGGATGATCATTTACAGGGAGAGGTTTCTCATCAGTCTGTACAACTACACCAGGAAGCCCAGGTTTTCAAACCCCATACAAAGTCAGTCTGTCTATTTGTCTGTCTGTCTGTCTGTCTGTCTGTCTCTCTCTCTCTCTCTCTCTCACACACACACACACACACACATACACACAATTTTTTAAAGAAAAAAATTAAGACAAAAGAACAGAGCAAGGAGGAATGCCTTTAACCCCAATATAGGCAATATAGGGGTAAGTGAGGTAGGAGGATGACAAGATGAAACAAAGTTGAAGCTAGCAAGACCTTGGTGTTATGTGCAGATCGCAGGAGCCGCGCCGCCCCCCCCCCCCCCGAAAGACCGCCACAGAGACTGAATCCTGTATGTAAAAGCAAAGAGCCTTTATTTCAAGCTTGAGCAGGGTGGAGTTTTTTTTTTTTTTTATCATAGCAGAGGTTGGGTGAAGGGATTTCCAGGGTTCAGGACCCTGATTGGCTGACATTTGTCAAAGAGTATCTTGGTGAAAGGGAGATAGGTGTGAGCTAGACTCAGGGACACATGGTGATCTTACCTAATCTTATCTAAAGGTTGGAATGTTTGGAATGTCAGGTACTTCCCCTTAGATGCTGGCCCATCACTGGGTGGATTCCTGGGGTGGTGTCAGCTTATGGCTTTTCCTGGATCCCGGTGTTGCCTGCCAGTAACTTGAAACTCAGGCCTACTTTTAGCCGATTTTTATTAAGCCTTTCATGGCAACTGTGTGGCTAAGCTGTCCTGGGCCCCACACTTGGAGTGGTAAGGAGAGAGAAGGGAGGGAGCATGAAAAGGGCAGAGGAGAGAGAAAATCAACTGAAGATGAATACCATTCTCTTGTACTCCAGAATGACCTCAAGGAAAAGACAAAGAAGAATCCTAGATTATTTAGAATAGCACATGCACACACATGTATACATACACACACACCAAGAGATACACACATACCAAGAGACACACGTGTACATACATGCACAAATGCACATGCATGCATATGCACACACGTTCACTCACACATGCGTGTGTATACACACACACATGCACACACCATTTTGATCTTGGAAAATAGCCAAAGGTTTTTGTATTACTATAATCAAGAAGGGTCAGGTGTCTAAGTGAAAGTTTTGTTTCATAATTTAAAAAATGAAATAAGGTCCACCCTTTACATGACTTTGCACACCACCAAGTCTCTTTTTATCCTTCAAATAAGGAGTTTATCAAAAATCAATTCATTGTCCACCAGCAGAGGACAGAGAGACATATTTTCTCCCAATAAACCTTATCTTTAAACCGCTAGTGTACCAACTCCTGGACGATCTTCAAAGACCAGGCTTGCCTCCTGTGCTGGCTAGTTTTATGTTCACTTGACACAATGAGAGTTATCTGAAAGGGGGAACCTCAACTGAGAAAATGCCTCCATAAGATCTGGCTGTAGGACATTTCTTAATTAGTGATGGATGTGGGAGTGTCAAGCTCATTGTGGGTGGTGCCATCCTTGGGATGGAGGTCCTGGTTCTATATGAAAGCAGGCTGAGCAAGTCATGAAGAGCAAGCCAGTAAGCAGCATCCTCCATGGCTTCTGCCTCCAGGTTCCTGCTCTGTGTAAGTTCCTGTCCTGACTTCTTTTGATGATGAACAGTTATATGGAACTGTGAGTGAAATAAACCCTTTACTTTCCAAGTTGCTTTTGGTCATGGTGTTTCATCACAGCAATAGAAACCCTAACTAAGACTTTTTTTTATCCCCCCAAAATCTAGTAGAAGATATCCTTCCATCTCTGTATCTCCTGGATCTATCTTGAAACTGGAGAACACTGGGGTGCACTGCTCCCCAGAATTCACTGAAACCAGCTCCCTATGGGGCTGGATTCTATCACAATGCTCTCTACTAAAAGACACAGGATAGACATAGGGCATGCAGCTCATTTTCCTTGTTCATTTTTTTTTATCGTTGACAGAGTATCTGGTAATGACTTAGCCATCACATTACTGTCAAAGCTGTCTTACAAAAGGCTGACACATTCTCTCTCAATGTCAGCATAAACCTCGCCTGCTCATGACAGCAGGAAATTCTCTCATAGATATAAAGTGTGCATGGATATGTGTAAACATATGTCTGGGGTTATTTCTGATGCTAGTGAGGCACTCATTCCCATAAGGGAATAGTCTAGAGCAGAGGAATAGTTCCATGGTCCATGTGGAGACAGTTTCCCTGCTCAACAATGTTACAATATACTGACCTTCAGGGTGTAATATCTGTTCTAAGTATTGCTGCCTAACTTGATCTCACTTTCTCCTCTACACACACTTGTATGGCCAGGATTCCTACTTGTTAGGCTGTGATAGCTTAGAAAGATGCGCACAGCAGACACAGCACATTGTTCTCAACAGCCCACTTCTTGGGTACACTGGTAGACTATGATTCCAGGATTCCCTTGCTGTTTTTATGGTCATGTGACTAAATCCAGCTAGTGGAAGGTGCATTTCTTAATTAGCATTGCTATGTTTCTTAAATAACATTGCTAAGTACCACCTCCAGACCTGTCCCACCAAAACCTCCCATATGTGATCCTCTTCTGACTGAGCTGAGAACAATGATGCCCTACCCACCCAGAAGAGCATGGTGGTCACATGTAAAACACTGGTCACTAAAGTGACTGTAAAACACACGCACACACACAAACACACATACACACACACACTTTCCTGCTGATCTAAAATATCCTTGGACTACTAAGTCACTGGTAAATAAATAACCAAGAGTTGGGTTATTACTTATTTGAGTCTTTTTGTTACTACAGTCTATACCAGTGAAAGTAACATAAAAGATTGTATCAGAAATGGGATGTGGCAATATTTTAAAAAACTGAAATTGTGTCACAAAGGAGAGGAGCAGTAGGATGCTAATGCTGGGGGCAGGGAATGTGAAAAGGAGGAAGGGAGCCTTAACTAAGAAGTAAGGAGGGAAATTAATACAGAAGGATAAGGAGGAAGGAGACATAACACCAAGGAAGTTTGAAAAAACTTTAAGGAGACACTATTTTATGTTTACCTAGAATTACATATAGTACCTATAAATAGATGTGTATGTACACACAAATATACATATACATATATGTGTGTGTGTATGTATATTAATATATTAAATGAAGTTACGGCATATGCCACTTGGGCTGACAGTGCTTCCAGAAAGAGGCATAAACCATCTAACAAGAAACTTAGGGCCAGGCATGAGAAACCTTTGACTGACTTATTGGTCAGGGAGTCCAAGAGACTTCCCAAACAGCTCCTAATGCTGTTGCCATTGGTTGCCTCCTGTTGCTGAAGACACCGGGTACTAAAGATACCACGTACTTCAGACGTGGATCTTGTTGTGGGGTATTTGTACACTGCATGAAGGCGTATTGCTGTTCTTGGTGTAATACAAAGCTGAATAGCCAATAGCTAGGCAGGAGGTATAGGTGGGATTTCCAGGGAAAGAAAGAAAGAAGAGGAGTCTAGGCACAGGGAAGACACCAGGAGACACAGAAAGGAAGCAGGAGGTGCAAGATGGAAGAGAGGTGATGCCACATGATAGCATTTAGATTAATGTAAGTGGGTTAATTTAAGTTATAAGAGCTAGTTAGAAACAAGCCTAAGCTATAGGCCGAGCTTTAATAGTAAGAAGTCTCTGTGTCATTATTTCTGGCAGGACAGAAAGACTCATTACATACGATGTTCAATGTGAAGGCTCATATATCCACATAGGGCCTGAGAAAGTGGTCTCTCAGGTAGGTGGCTCTTTTAAAAGGACCTGCTGTGCAGCTAGCTGAGCATTTGAGCAGCCAGCATGCTAGGTAAAAATGCCTGCTGCATCTCAGATTCAGCAACTTCCCAGAGCTGGGGTGGTAAATGCTGCTCCCATGGGTACCCACCAGCATGAGGCTTGGCTCTCACAGAACCAAGGTGGGCAGAGCCAGCTGACAGTGCCTCTCCACTGAGGTAGCCTAGCAGTTTAAGATTTGCCTCCCACAGTCAAAGAACTGCAGATGCATAAAAAGCCAGGTCTAGCCAAAAACAAATCTCTAAAAAGGTACAGTATGTTTAAAACTGTACCTAGGTGCTAAAGAAATTAAAGAAAATTAAATAGACAGTCATAGAAAAAATAAATACTTTAATAAAGTCTTTAAAGAGAGAGTAAAGTAATAAAAAACAAATAAGACACATAAAGATGAAAAATACACAGGGTGTCTGGATCCTGTATGGTGCTTTGTTGACCTTAAATTTTTTTAATGTGAATGTATAAAAAACAATAGCTGCTGAAAGACAATGGATTATGGAAACTGTTAAATTAAACCAACCTACATATTTTAAGAATGTCTTCACTTCAAAATGGAAGTCAGAAAATGTGTTATATTGAAGAAGAGGTTATGCTTTTGTTTCTACAGAAAACGAAAAGCTGTGGTTTCATTCAAGGTTGATAGAGATCATATTTGTTTGGGGGAGACCTCCTGAAAATCTTGGCTACAGGCATGAAAAAAGAAACCAAGAAAGACTATAAGACAAGTGACATATATGCTGATCCCTCTACTATGGGAACAGCTCTGAGACTAGAAGAGACATGATAAATCTTACTGGCTACAGAGTCTGTGTGACAATGGGCGCACATCTTTAATCCCAGCACTCGGGAGGCAGAGGCAGGTTGATCTCTGTGAGTTCGAGGATAGCATGATCTACAAAGCAAGTTCCAGGAAAGGCTCAAAGCTACACAGAGAAACCCTATCTCGAAAAACAAAACAAAACAACAACAAAAAAATCCCAGAGTCCATGTGACTCATTATTACATGCCATCCTTTCATATGGCACAGATAGAAGTTTGGCTATGCAGTTCAAACAGACTTATAAAGTTGACAGAGGACTTTTACCTGCTCAAACATAATACAAAAAATTATCTTTAGCTGACTTGTATACACCATACATTCCATACATGTGTCAATACAGATATATATGTTACCTTTAAAAGTTTGTGTTTTCATTTAAAAAAAAAAGGACCAGATACCAATAAAGATGAGTATCCCAAGTGATCCAGCCTCTCAGAATGACTCCGTTTCAGTTTCCTCAAAATTCTGCATCCAGAACAACTTCAAAGATATTAGCTGAAATGGTCCAGCCTCACAGACTATCCAGCCAAGACTTCAGATAAGCTCTATACTTTCCCATCACACAAAGATTAAACCAAAAAATAATACAGCTAGCTTTCCCAGGACTTGACCATTATCCTGATTTTCTCAGGATCCCCTAAAGATGCTGTCACCGCCAGGCAACAGGAAGTAATTCTAAGAACATGACACCCACATTCCCAAGAGGTGGGGTAGGTGGTTTTAACCATTCTGTGAGTTATGGATATTTGTCATTATTTAGGGGGCAGTTGGTTGCAAATTGTTACTGGTCATGGTAAGGGAGGAAACTAAGCCTGGGAGGTTAGATTCAGGGTTTTCTTTTTAAAAAGAAAAATGGTGATGTAGGAATGATAGGATAAAAGGATAGATTATTGAATCTACTTTAAACTCAAAAGCAACTATTAATCTCAAATATTTTACATATTTTGTATATTTGTTAGAACATACTCTATATATGTGTCTACTCTTGTTTAAGGTATTTTCATATATTGATACAGATTTAAGGTTATTTTTATACTATATATATAGTATATATACATATATATTTCTACTCTTGTTTAAGGTATTGTACTTATGTAGCTCATTCAAAAATGTAATGTAAAGCTCTAGTCCTTAAACACTATTATTATAAACCATTTAGGATAATTAAGAAATGCAGATTAGTAGTCAGTCATCTATAACAATGAAACTTGTAGTCATGTTAGATGTGTTTTCAAGGACATACAGAAATATATTTTAGATAGGTAGATGGTTTTCAAACACTTCAAAGACCTACAGAACATGGCATTTTAAATGTTTAATAACATAAGACTTTTCATGACAGTGAGACATGTCTGCTCCTGGCAGCACCCATTTACTTCAAAAAAGGATGATAGGCATCAAAGAACCTCCATATGGAGTTTGCTTTTGATGTGACAAAAGTTAGCTACTGGGCAAGAAACTGCCCCTGTCTTGACTGCTGACAGTTTGCTGTCCAAACTGGACAAGCAGGACACAAAAGAAAGTGACTGCCGAACTTTGCCAAGACAAGGTAGGACAGACCTTTAAAATCCCTGCTTCACTGAAAAGTCTGTCAGATAGTCTAAACTGGTAGGCTGAAGACAGATGCCCCAACATTACAGAGAAAGACATGCTGCAGGATCTGACCTGAAAGCCTCCTCCCTCAGCACTAGCTTTCATAACATCAGAAGGTGCTGTGCAAGCTGCCAAAGGAGAAAAACAATCAGTAGTCCCAGCCAGCTGTGACTCTATAAACCACAACAATGGCCAGCCTTACAAGATACTTCTAGAGTGTGATAGTGGCACTCTTATCTTAGTGGCAACCAACAGCTATCTAATTGGCTTGAACAACAGATGGAAGTTATGCCTAGTACTAGAAAGCTAGCCAAGTACCTGGAGCTAGTGAGGTCATGGATCTTAAAGGAAAGCTTACAATCACTACCTTGCTAGACCAACATAATTCCTAACTGCATTCTAAATACTTATTCTTTTACCCACAGGTAAGTGTAATTCTCACCTCACAGAAAGAAGTTCCTCTTTGCAGCAGATGACAACCATCACAGAAAACCACAGGTTGTCAAAATACAGAGAACAATTGCTCATGGCATGTCCAGCCCCAATGAATGGAGTGTATTTGGGTTTTGTTTGTTTGTTTGTTTTACTCTTTGGGGACCTGCCACCCAGCTTCCAAATAAATACATGGAGACTTATTCTTACTTACAAATACCTAGCCTTATCTTGGCTTGTTTCTAGCCAGCTTTTCTAACTTAAATTATCCTGTTTCTCTTTAACTGTGTTTTGCCTCTGGGATTTTTACCTTTCTTTATTCTATATATCTTTCTTTCTTTCTTACTCCACGGCTGGCTGTGTGGCTGGATGGTTGGCCCCTGGCGTCCTCCTCTCCTTCTCCATTTCTCACTCCTCACTCTTCTCCCTAGATTTCTCCTCCTATTTATTCTTTCTGCCTGGCAGCCCTGCCTATTTCTCTCTCCTGCCTATCTATTGACCATTCAGCTCTTTATTAGACCAATCTGGTGTTTTAGGCAGGCACAGTCATACAGCTTTACAGAGTTAAACAAATACAAGATAAAAGAATGTAATACATATTTGCATCATTAAACAAATATTCCACACCTGAAGGTGGTGGCGCATGCCTTTAATCCCAGCACTTGGGAGGCAGAGCCAGGCGGATCTCTGTGAGTTCGAGGCCAGCCTGGTCTACAAAGTGAGTTCCAGGAAAGGTGCAAAGCTACACAGAGAAACCCTGTCTCAAAAAATCAAAAAGAGAAAAGAAAGAAATATTCCATAGCATAAATGAATGTAACACATCTTAAACTAATATTCCACAATAGAGAGATTGGGAAGGAAAGAATACATCTGTGAAAGAATGTAGAGGGCATGTTTCTGGTACTTGGAAGCAAATGGAAGTTATGTGAAAGTTCTACTACTACCCCGCAGAATGGTGTGTTCCTAACATCGACTTCAGATGACCAAAGAAGTGGCTTCTAGCAGCTTCAGTGAGGGGCCTAAGGTCTGCCTTGGAGGCTCGTCAATGCTGTGGGTCAGTGGCTGCTGAATGCTCCCTCTTTTTTTCTCTGTAAGTGGGAACTTTTGTGGTAGTTTTCCAGTTGGATTGTGTAGTGTTAACTTTCATTCTCCTTTAAGAGTCTCATTAGAGAGGAGTAAGATGGGTACCCACCTTGGGCCATTGAAGTTACTATAACAAAAGATCCCACACCAGGTGATTATATAAAACAGACATTTCAGCCAGGCGGTGGTGGTGCACGCCTTTAATCCCAGCACTTGGGAGGTAGAGGCAGGTGGATCTCTGTGAGTTCAAGGCCAGCCTGGGCTACCAATCGAGTTCCAGGAAAGGTGCAAAACTACACAGAGAAACCCTGTCTTGAAAAACAAACAAACAAAAAAAATAAATAAAAATAAAAGACATTTCTTTTCACAGTTCCATAGGCTGGGAAGTCAGAAACCATGGTGCTGGCATGTGTAGTGTGTGGTCAGGTTCATGGAGATGCCTTATTGTGTCTTCCTGTGGCAAAAGCTGGGAAATGCTGTCTAGTAAGCACTAATCTCATTCAGAAGGACATCACCCCCATGAGCCAATCACCCATCCAGAGCTTGAGCTCCACCTTCTAATATCATCACACTGAGGATTAGGTTTCAATATAAAAATTCTGAGAGGGACACAGTTTATATCGAAGAAGTTGCACCCAGGCAAGTACGTCCATGCTGTCATTTTGGCCACACCACACTCAAATATCTGGCCATTTCAATGACAGAAGAACCAAAATTGTCATCTTCATCAACATGGACATGGTACAGAAAAAAAAGTTCTCTGTACATAACAATGATGCATTTAAGCTCCCCCCATCCCAACTCCCCCCCACCCTCCACCCTTGCTCAATACCAGACAATCCAAGTGGCTGCCTGGATTTTGCACAAACATCGCTGCATTCATTCATTTGCTGTCAGAAATCGTGGTATCATAGTCAGGGTCCAGGCAGTACCCAGAACCCCTAAGCCAGTGAGCAGTTCACACAATTTATTCTCCAAATTAGTCAGTGTGCTGGGAGTAAGTGGACTCAAATTTCACTTCTGACTCCTGCTTGTGCCTGAGAGAAATTATTGCTCTCTTCAAATGAATGCTTCAAATATGTGTTCTGGGACAGATCGAGTTTGCAGGCAAATGGGAAGGTAGAGAGAGAGATGTTGTGTTTGAACTCTTTTTTTTTTTTTTTGGCATGTAAAAAGACATGTCCTGTCTTTTGCCCCTGTCCTGTGTCCCTGTGGCAGAGTTACAAAGAGATTCAAGTAAATAATATGTCTTTGGGCTGATTTCATTCCCATAATTACAGTTGGATAGGAAATAGGTTCTTTTAGCTGAGTAACTTGTCCAAATGGTAATTAAACTTGACACCAAGTCCTCAGTTAGAAACAGAGCCTAATACAAAAAGGCAGATTCCTCCAAGAGATCTACCAGGAGGAAAAACTCACCAGGTTTATGACATTCAGTGGCAGTGAAACACTACACTGAGAAGTGTGCAAATCAGACACCTAACTGTGTGCTTGTGTAGACAGGACAGCTTGTTCTTCATGGAGGCCGGGTCATGCACCATTGTAAGCACCAAGGCGAACAACATTTCATTTCCACATGTAAGTCCTTGGCACAGACAGTCGGATGAAGCTCTAACTGAGCCCTAAAAGGATGACAGTCATTCTTTCGTCTTATTTCCAAGTTTTGCATACCTTTCTCTTAATTCTAAAATAATAAGTATAATCAGTACAAGATAAAATATTGAGTTGTGATATAAACTGTGCTAAGTGACAAGTAACCAGCCTCTAATCTCAGACTCTAAAGAAGTAAGTTCTTGTTGCGGCTGTAAAAAACCAGGGCTTGTGATCTCCCTAACCAGAATCCCAGCCTCATGCCAGAGCCAGCTCAAGGGGAAGGGTTGTCCCCAACAAGCAATCCTTACAGAAAGCCCCTGTCTCAACTCAGACCTCCCAGTCCCAGCCTTAATCAGCACTGTGTAAGGCCTGTGAAAATAACACCAACCACTTTACATGAGAAGCTTCTCTTTTCTCTCAACATGCAGGACCTTCCCTTTTCTCACTTCTTCTCCCCTTAACTCCCCTTTCCTAACTCTACATTCCACAATTCCAATTCCATATGCACTGGAGGCCTGCGATCATGTGTGTTTTAATCCTTGAAGACCAGAATTTCAAACAAACAAGCAAAACAATATATTGAGAATACCTAAGAAGAAAGACAAGTAGACAGTTACTAGTCTGGTATCAACAACCAAAATCAATAGGAAGGACAGCCCAGACTGGCTTGTGTACATTTTTGGTAGGTTAACATGAGCTGTTGTATGCAGAATTACCAGGTGTGCAGTCACTGCCATGTGAATAGGGGCCATGCAAATCAACGTCAGGCAACACTCGTTGGTTGAGGTTCTACGCTGGGCTACATCTGTGTGTGCGCAGCATTCCAAGGCTCCAGGGCAGAAGGCAGCTGTGCTCGCCACCACACTATCTCTGCCACATCAGTTCTACAGTTTGGCCACACTTGTGAAGATTCCTAGTGGGACCAGCTGTATTTTCTGGTCACTTGTCATTGGCCTTCCCTCCACAAGGATCTTGAAGGTTGTCCTTGTGGTCCTGGAGATTTTTGGGAGGTGGGGACAGGGGGTTATACTATGACAATACCCAACCTGAGCTTAACTCTGCTGCACTGCTGTTGATACTCTGTGTGTTTGTAATTCCTTGAAATTGTCAACCCTGTCTGCTATATGATGTGTTATGGAGGCACTTCCTGCCTCATCCTACCTGTCTGCACAGCTTCCCCTCATCTGCCATGTCTCAGTCACATGGCACCCTCTAGGAAAGTCTTCTGGCACCACATAGACATGTTGGTCTTTTCATGCATTCTCATACTACAGTGTGCTGGTTCAGCTTGTGAATACAGCATTACCCAAGGTGTTTCACTCTGACTCTGTCTGTTACTAAATCAACTTGGCCACTAATAATAACAGTGAACACTCTTAGATCTAGTACTGGCTTTGGACCCTTTCAGTTATCCCACTGTATTTCAAAGCATACTTCCTTATTAACTATGGAATGCTGGGAATGACCTTTTGATCTTTAGCCACAGACAGCCTAAGACACATTTCAGAGGAGAATGCAATTTCTCAGGTCAGTCGGTCAGTCAGTCAGCATCATCATTCAGGCATCAGCAGTGACCAGGAGGGCCACAAGGGCCCTAGCAAGGTCAGCAAGTACAAGGATCTGTAGGAAGCATGTGACTCAGAAGCAGTGTAGACTCTTCTTCCTCTCCTGGAGCCCTCAGAAACTCACTTCACCCACAATATCACTGTCTTTCCAATTGTTCTGAAGAGCAAGCTACGTTTATGCTTAAAGCGTTAGGAAGGTTGTTGTCCAACAGCAGACGGTAAGGATGAGACTAACCCAACTTCTAGATCTTTGGACCTGCACACATAAACTGATATGGGCACAGGTAAGCCACACCAAACTAAGGAAGTGGTGAACACTGACCACACAAGGGGTTCTTGGGATAGCCTTACTTGAGATGGTTCTTTTGAGTCTTCACCCAAGTTGACTGCTTATCAGGAGCAAGCCTTCTCAGATTCCTACAGGCACCTCCAGAACCTTCACTATCTTTACCTCTCAGTATCCATGTTTGTTTTCCACACGTTTCCTCTACCGTGAGCCCTGTGAAGGTGGCTCCCACTTGCCTCCTCTGAGGCAAAGAACTAGATTTATCAGTTCTGTTTGGTCATTCTTGGCCTCAGAAGAGGCAAGTGGAAGCCAAGTTCTTACTCCACCCTGGTAATCAGTGTCTGTGGAAACAGGGAGGGGGGAGGTAAGTGGGGAGGGTTGGTGGGTCTCAGATTGGGGGACAGGAGGCAGGTGGAGAGAGAATGTGTGTTTGACTGGAGTTACATTTTGTTTGTTGCTAGGTTGTTTTGTTTTAAGGAATCTGGGAATGTCACCAAGAATTTTATCACTTTTTTTCCCTAAAAGGGCACCTCAAACCTAGTTCTCACAGCCTAGGAAAGGGACACTAAGGTAGCATTTGCCTTCTTTCTGCCCCTCACCCCAGGCTTTATCCTCTAATAAACACAAGGGCCACATTTTTTCCATTTTATGTTCATGGATTTATGTGAGTTTTTTTTCCCCCTGCTTTTCTGTTATTGTTCCTCTGTGTATAGTGAACGTAGCTGAAATCACCACTTTTCTTCAGGGCAGGCAGATGTGTCTGGCCTATTGAAAAGGAGTGGGTAGGGATGTCATGGCCTTGATGCAGGGAGAGGCAACTGGAGTCATGGAGAAGTGAGGGGTTCTGAGGATGGTGGATGAACGTTCTGAGAACTGAAAGAATGTGGGACTGGCTGCCAGGCCAAGGGACTGAAGCCAAATTCATGCCAAAGGAGCCGAGTGGAGGCAGAGCTGACTTTGGGCCAAAGTCAGAAGACCCGAAGAAGGAAAAGACAGCCTCACTAGCTGAGGCCCAAGTGAGGCTGGCAGGAGTTCGGAAGAAGAGAAAAGAACCCCCAGGTAGAGGCTCCAAGCAGAAAGGACTTCAGAGCCAATCCAAACATAGAAGCTGGCTGCTGGAGCAATGTCACTGCCGCCATCAACAACACTTGGCACCGAGCACAGGCTCCAAACTCAACGTTAATTCCAGCTCAGTTTCTGCTGGGGACAACTTGGAGGTGGTGGGGCAGAATGGCAGCAGTGCTCAGAGGGAAGAGTGGGGTTCTCTGAGACCAGGCTCGGCCTTGACAATGTACCAGAGTCCCCATGAGGATCTGATTAAGGGGACTAACGTGTCATCCTTGAGTATGCCAGCTCAGCAGCATTCAACTAATGCCTCTGCATCTTGCTGTTTGGTACCATGGCCAGGAAGACTTAAATCTCAGGGCACGTTCTCTGAGGCCACATTGTCACTCTCACATACCTCCTCCCAATGCCTGCTGTTCCTAGAGTTGGCAGAATTAGGCCTAATAAAAAAAGTCTGTGTTAAAATTAACATATTATTCAGAGATGTGGAGCTCTCCTTTAGTCATATAATGGGAACTGACTGGTTCCAGGATGCCATAGTCTGTAGGTACACAAGTCACCTATAGTATGTAAATGTAACAAGCATCCTCCATATGCTTAAAATCATTAGCTTACTTACAGCATGTAATACAGCGTAAATAGAGGCTATCTGTTCTGTATTGATTAGGGGATAATGACAAGGGAAAAAACATGTATAGTTAGCTGACACTTTCGCCAAATATTTTTATCAGTGGTTGGATGAATCCAACCCACTGATAGAGTGTTTATTGCACAGATTTAATATAATTCCTATAAAAATTCCAAGAGCATTTGCCACAGAAATGGGGGATCCATGAAGAGTCACAGAGGATCCTAAACAACACAAGCAATTTTGAAAAAGAAGAACAAAGCAAGAGAAACCAATAATTCTTAATTTAACTATGTCACAAAGCTATAGCAACCAAAACAGTATGGTTTGGATATAAAAAGAGACACAGTCTGTATTAAAATTCCAGAAATGATATTCTATTTAATAAATGTTGATAGGCAATACTGAATACATAATTTACACAAATAAATGAATAAAATTAGATCAGCATTTTATACCACTTACAAAATTAACTCAAAGTAGACCAAAAGCTTAAATGTAAGTCTATAAAATTCTTACCGGAAAATATAGAGGCAAAGCTCCTTGAAAGTGGAGGATGAATATGCCATACACAGCTGTAATCCAAGCATTTGGGAGACAGAGCCAGGAGGATGACAAGTTTGGAGTCAGTATGAACTATGTCCTGAGACCCTGTCTCCCAAAACCAAAAGAAACAAAGATTCTGACAATATGTTTTCAGTATGACCCTAAAGAAGTAACAAAAGTGTAATGATAGCAGACTAAAAAGCTCTCCATAGCCAAGCAAATAATCTGCAAAATGTACCCATGGAATGGGAGAAACTGTTTGTAAATGAGGTATCCAGCATGGATTAGTTTCCAAAAGTCAAGGTGTCCCGATTTTCAAATGGGAACTTACAGTTCCCATCCACTCCACCAGAAAACTCTTCTATCTGAAAAACATGTCCAACAAAGTAGCAGGATGCAAAATCACCCCCACAGAACTGGGTAACCTTCCTGTATACCAATGTCAAACTGCTGAGAAAGAAATCAGGCTGGGGCGAAAATACCATTCATAATCACTTCAAACAACAATAAAATAAAACGTAGGAATAAAGCCAACCAATGTGAAAGGTTTGACAATAAATTGTTTATGACATGAAAGAAAGAAATTTGAGAAGATGGGAAACCTTTTATATCTATGGGTTGGCAGAGTCAGTATTATGACAATGGCTTATATTACCAAAAGCCATATATAAATTCAGTCCAGTCTCCATCAAAACTGCAAATATGTTCTTCAGAGAAATAGAATAAAACAGTCCCTAAAGTGAGGGAAAAAGATAAATCTTAGATTATGTTGGTAGGAATGTAAACTGGTTAGCTTCTGAAAGTCAATGTGTAGCTGTCCTTAATTACTAAAGCCCAAATTAGCATATGACCCAGCTGTACCACACAGGTATATGCTCAACTGACTCCAGGTCAGTTTATTTACCACAGAGATATTTCCATGTCTGTGCTTATTCCTGTATTATTCATAAGACCTAAGAAATGGAGCCTGCCTGAGTGCTTATCGATAGACAAATGGATAAAGAGAATGTGACACATACATACAATGGAATTTTATGCAACTGTGAAGAAAAATGAGATCATGACATTTCAGGAAAACGAATAGAAATGGAGACCATTATGTTGTACTAAATAAGTCAGACCTAGGAAGACCAATAATGAGTTTTCTCTTGTATGCAGACTCTAGGTGGTGTGTGTGTGTGTGTGTGTGTGTGTGTGTGTGTGTGTGAGTGAGAGAGAGAGAGAGAGAGAGAGAGAGAGAGAGAGAGAGAGAGAGAGAAGCAAAAAGGAAACTGTAAGAGACAGCAATGCAAAAATCAGAAATCAAGACACTTGGGAAATACATCAGTTGGAACAAAGTATAGTCACCATAAACGGGGATCTCGGCTACTGTTTCGGATGCTGTCTATGGCATTCTTAGCTCTTGGTTTGGTAGAAGCTGGGAGACTATTTTATATTCCAAAGGGATTTTCCTAGTGTAAATGCAATGCTCCATAAGCAAGGAAGTCTAGGGCTTTACAGGTAACTGGGCCCTAAATGGCTAGCTCACTGTAAAAGGAGAAAGAGACCCTTGTGCCAAATGGGTCACACATTAGCCAATCCTCACTCCCATACCCAGAGAAAGAGTGACTCCTGTCATGCCAAGTAAGTCATGTATGCTCCTTGCCCTCACCTCTGTCACGTACAGAAGTCACAGAACCAGGCTCTCTCTACCTCCTAAGGGATCATAAAAGAAAATGCTTTGCTTTGTCTCGGGGGCTGACCGCGTGAGTAATAACCCATTTGCCTGCAGGTTGAGTTGACTCAGCACCTCTCTCTTATAGCACTTCTTTCTAGATATAAAATGTTACACCTGGTAGTGAAACCCAGGGTTGAGAGACACCATTGAGACTGGTCATGATGTGGGAGGTTTCCCTACCTTTACTACCATGTCCTCTACACCCATTACCATTACCAGGACTCTTATTGTCCATCACCGCTGGGCTTTTCACCCTCTGCCAGGGTCCATCACCACCGGGCCTTTTGCTCTTCTCCAGCACTGGAATTTTGCTCAACATTGGACCTTTGTTTTCATTTAGTGAGTCTCCCACCAGAACCCCTGCCAGTCCCGCTGACCGTACACCATAATCCCTATCATGAGATCAAGAGCTCTTCCAGACTTTCCCCAGGCTGTCTGAGTCTGCAACAGACACATGGCCTCCATCTACCACAGCGGCCTGACCACACTTCCTAAAGGGAACCTGAGCGAGGAAGGTGTGTGACTCCTCTGCTCCCTGATCTGGTGGGCTCGCCAGACTCTCTGAAGAGAGCTACTCAGTCTTGCTCACCCAAACACTTCTCCTTGGTTGCCTTCTTCACAGCCTTAAAATTACTTCTCTTGAGGACAATATTAACTGTAAAAAATGAATACTCGCTTCCAGTCTACACTCCTTTGGTCCTACCCAGACTCTCTCTGAATCCACTTGTTCCTTATCCTTCCAGAACCGCCGTTTCTTCTTTCCAGGTTCCTCCAGCTGGCTCCACCTAGACCCGCATTCTCTGTCCCTTCATAGCTCACTAAGGCGTCTACTTACTCTAAGCAACTCCTAGGCTTTCTTTCCTCTGACAACTGAGAAGCACCAGCCTTCTCCCTTTCCCGTCTTCTGCTTCTGACACTCCTTTTCCCACCAAAGCCCAGCTCTCTCAAGTTCTCTGGGCCTTCCTGCTGCCAGCCAGCCTGATCACGGCCACTGGAGCTGAAGGGATTGTCAAGTCCTTCTCCCTCTCTGACCTTCCCTAGCTTGAAAGGGGTCTGGATCCTTTCCTGTTGATCCTAATCTATACACTGAAAAATTCCAACACATCCTACATTCCCAACAGTCTGGCTTTCTAGAATGTTTATGCCATGATCTTCTTTTCTCCCACGCCAAAAGGAAATGTGTGTGTGTGTGTGTGTGTGTGTGTGTGTGTTTTTTGTATGTGTGTGTATGTATATGGATGAGCATGTGTGTGTGAGCATGTGTATGTGTGTGCCTGAGGTATGTCTGTGTGTATATGTGTATGTGTGTGGTGTGTATGTGTGGTATGTACATGTGTATGTGTGGTGTATGTGTGTGTGCAGTGTGTATGTGTGATGTTTGTGTGATGTGTGGTGTATGTGTATGTGTATGAGCATGTGTGTGTGTATATATGTGTGATGTGTATATTGTATGTGCATGAGCATGTATGTGTGTGTGAGTGTGTGTGAGCGTGTGTGTGTGTGTGTGTGAGCGTGTGTGTGTGTGTGTGTGTGTGTGTGTGTGTGTGTGTGTTACACAGGCTTTGCTTTTGCAGACTCTTAGAACCCCTACCATGAACCTGTAGAAACACAGTGGTACCCTCTGCCAACCCTAAGTGAAGTTATTAGCTCAGCTCTCATGATCTGTACCACTTTCTAACCTGACTGATGGATGGATAGGGTCCAAGAAAGCATCCAGAGGCTGCTGAGAGCCTGGCAGCCTTGGGAACTGCCCTACAGAGGCTCAAGTACACCAGGTCAGATCCTAACTCTCAAATGGGGAGACTGTACTGATTTTCTGAAAAATAATTTTTACACAATATATTTTGGCCACATTTTCCTCTCCCCTATAATTCCCAGATCCTCCCCATCTCCATATACACCCAACCTGAGTTTCTTTTTTTTCTTTCTCTCTCTTTCAAAAATAAAAACAAGCCATGAAACAAAAACAAAAAATATGAAACACACATACAAACCCCCACAAAAACACAAAAATGAAAATCAAAATGAATAAACAAAAGACCAATGAGACAAAAAAAAATGCCCAAACAAAGCGAAATGAAACAAGGGTGCACAAAGAGATCATAGGTTCATTTTGTGTTGACTCACTACTCCTGGAGTGTGGTTGACATACCCAGTGAGACTCACTGGAGAAAACAGAAAAGCAGAGGTCAATTGTGGGTAGTTTCTTTTTTAGGGGAGGGGATTTGTGTCTACCTCTCTGTCCTAGTACTGGGACCCCATCTTTCTATGAAGGACTTGTGTGGGGACCATGCTCTCTGTGAGTTCATATGCACATCAGTCCTATTGTGTCTGGAATACATTGTTTTCTTGGACTCATTCGTCACTTCTGGCTCTTACAATCTACGGGAGTAGATTTCCATGTAGTTTCTCAAATGGCCATTAGTGTTAGTTGTCCCTCTCCATATTCCCTCTTTAATCCTTCTCTCCCATTTCCCTTATAGTTAATTCTCCTAGTTTTCTCTTCATTTCTTCATAACATTAGACTCTATTTCCCCTTTCTTAGGAGATTCTCTCTTTCCCCTACTTTACTAAGTACCTATCTATTGTGGTTATTTGGCTTATAAGCACACATATTGAAAGCTTAAGAGACGAAAAACTCATATAAGAAAAAACATAAAATATTTGTCTTTGGGGATCTGCGTTACCCCACCCAGGCTAATTTTTTCTAGCTCTATCCATTTACCTGCAAATTTCATAATTTCATTTTTCTTAACAGCTGAATAATATTCCATTATGTAAATGTACCGTATTTTCATTATTCATTCATCAGTCGATGGACATGTAGTCTGTCTCCAGTATCTGGCTATTATCCAATGAACATGGATGTGTAAGTATCTCTGTAGTAGGATGTAGAGTCCTTTGGGTATATACCTGCCTAACCTAGGGTTTCTATTGCTGTGAAGAGACACTCTGATCATAGAAATTCTTATCAAGGAAAATATTTAATTGGGGTGGCTTACAGTTTCAGAGGTTTAGCCCACTATCATCATGGCCAGAAGCATGGCAGCATATAGGCAGACATGGTGTTGGAGAAGGAGTTAAGAGTTCTACATCTTGATCCACAGGCAACAGGAAGTGAACTATGTACCACACTGTGCATAGCTTGAGCATATGAGACTTCAAAGTTCAACCCAAAGTGACACACTTCCTCCAACAAGGCCATACCTACTCCAACAAAGCCACACCTCTTAATAGTGCCACTCCTTTAAAAAAAATAATTTTTGCTTTATTAAGAAATTTTCTACTCACTCCACATACCATTCACAGATCACCTCTCCTCCCTCTTCCCTCCCCCCATCCTTCTTTCCCAAACCACCCCACATCCCCATATCCCCCAATTGAGGTCTCTCATGGGGAGTCAGCAGAGCCCAGCACACTGAGCCTAGGCAGGTCTAAGCTCCTTCCCACTGCACCAAGGCTGTGCAAGGCATCATACCACAGGCACCGGATTCCTGGAAGCCTGCCCATGTACCAGGGACAGATCCTCATCCCCCTGCCCGGGTGCCCCCTCAAACAGTTCTAGCCAAACAACTGTCTTCCATGTCCAGAGGGCCTAGTCCAGTCCCATGGGGGCTCCACAGCCACCGATCCACAGTTCATGGGCTTCCACTAGTGTGGCCGGTCATCTCTGCATGTCCTCCCATCATGATCTTATGGGGGCCATTTTCTTTCAAACCACCACAATGCCCAAGAGAGGTATAGCCAGATCTTAAGGTAGCTCTATTCCCAGCTTCTTGAGGAACCATCACACTGATTTCCATAGTGGCTGTACAAGTTTGCACTCCCTCCAGCAATAAGTAAATGTTCTCTTTCCTTCACAACTTTGCCAGCCTGAGCTCTTTTGTCATTTTCTTGATCTTAGTCATTCTGACTGCAATAAGTACTAATGTCATAATCATAAGACAACTAATAAAACTATTCTAATTTTTGAAAACAATAGATGGCAATTTCCTGCCCAACATTTCTTTTGCTTTCATCTCTGTTTGCAGATAACCAAAGTCTAAATCTGTGCAATGAGGCCAACGGAGGCACCTGAGAGCCATAGGTATAGTCAGCTTCCTGTGGGCCCCCTGTTGCAGGGTTTCTCACCTCCTCCAAGCTGGTCAGGCATTCTGCCTCCCCTCTGTCCCCCTCAGCACACTGTATAAGATGTTCAGAGGCTTGGTAATTTTTAACAGCAAGCATCTCCTTAGAGTTGGGACATCAGAAAGGAAGATGATGGCTCTGAACAAAGCATGAAGCCTGCTCCTGAATGGGTGGATAGGAACTACTGCTTGCCTATCCCAACCACAACCCCACCATATGTGAAAATAGCTCCCAAAGGTCCCATATTTTTCATTCTGGTTCAAATGAATATGTTCTGCGTAAAACTATCAGGAGAAAACAAACTGTCTTTTTTTTAATTCCCTAAGGGGGAACCATTGTTCTTTATTTTTTTTTCCATGTATGGATAGCTGTTTCTATTGATATTTCATATCCTATCATGGGGTGGGGGTGGGGTGGGTTCTGATTCGACGTTTCTCAAAGCTTGATGCACCCAAGAATCATTGGAGACATTTGTGAAAGTGCAGGTTCTGATTCAGTGAGCCTGGTGTGAGGCCGGAACCTGTTATTTCTCAGCAATACTCAAGTGGCGCCGAAGTCCAGAGAGTGCCGTGAACAGCTGTAGCTCATGCCAACACATTCGGATGGTAGAGGCAGGACCACCGTCCTCAGTCCTCGAGTGGACTTCTTTCACATCCTGGCAGTGCTGAGTTTAGTTATCCCTAGATGGAGCACTTCCTGGTAGATGGTGTTGCGTTGATCATTGAAGGTGTACCACGTGCAAACCTTAACTAGTGGATTCATAATTGCCGTCACTCCCAGTCATCAGATCTCTGGGCTTTCTGAGTGCAGAACCCAATCTTTCCAGGACTCACTCTGAATCCTCAGCCTGCTACAGCTAAGGTGTCAAGCACAGGTTTTCAGAGAGTTTCGTTTGGAGTCTGCTGCCACTGGTTAACATCAAGGATCCCTATCAAATCTCCGAGTGACCCCCAAAGGCGGCATCATTTGTCACATGTCCTTCCGTGTGCCTCTCAGAAGGTCTGCTTCCATATCACAGTGCATGTCAGAGGCACAAGCGAAAGGCTCCAGCCTTCATATGACTTCCTTAATTCCAGACACCACACTCCAGGGAACTCCCAAGCCACTTGCATTTCAGATTGGCTTTAAATTTGGGAGCTCTTAAGATGTCTCAGGACTGTATTTCATGACAGTAATGCACAGAAGCAGGATATCAGTGTGCTTGTGAACAGTTTTACTATAAAAGACCAAGGTCAGCATTGTGGAGGAACTGTTCTCTGAGCCTAGCAACCATCACCACCCTAGTCAGAGCATTTGTGAGTTGTTGCAAGAGATATTCAAGAGCCACTCCCTCCTGTATGTTCCTTCCAGCTGTATGTCAGTCTGCCTTGGCTGTATATGCTGGTCTCGGGTGGTGCTGGTTGTTAGGAGGTTGGCTGAAGGGAGAATCCTGCCTATGCAGTCACCAAGAAGTCATCATCTCTTTGGGGATGCAGCTGTTGGGGGTCACTCACATACTCCTGTAAGTAAGCCCAACAAACTCATTGTTTCACTAACCTAGACTTGGGTGGATCCTTAGCCTGTCTTCACTGTACACTATCTGAGAAAAGCTTGTATAACAGAAACAGACAAACACAAAGATTCACAGTGCAGTCAGGAGGGAACGTCAAGATGGCCGCTACCTGAAGATAGGATGTATCACTCCTCTGGCAAATGGACGTGGTTCTGCAACTGGGAAGCTCCACTAAGCATTAACAATGAACTCAATACTTGGCTTCATCGTTGAACTCAGCCACCATCTGAGCTCCTCTGCTCAAAGGAAGCTGGTCCAATGTTCCTTCCCTCCCTCGACTCTTTTCTCTCTTTCCTTCTCTAGCCCCTGATCCTGTCTGGAGGCCCACATTATTTTACTCAAGAAACTCCAAGAAGAATAAAAGAATATGGATCAGATGAATCTTTGTGTGTTCCACAATCATTCTAAGCAGTTAACAGCAAATAAATAAATAAATAAACAAACAAACAAATAAATAAATAAATAAAAATAAAATAAAAAATGATGCTGTCTTGTCCCAGTAGGAACAGGAGTATTTAGAAAACTTCAGTGAGGGAAAGAGAAGGAGATCCCTGTCTTGTACTATGATGGGAGATAAGTTCATTAAAATCCCTGTCATGGAAGCAACCAGGAAATGTAAAGTGAAAGTCCCAACAGTTTATGACAGACACCAATAACCCTATGATCTGGACTCTGAGCTGAGGAAGCATTCAGAGACATACAGGGACATACCTGCAATGGTGTTTGTCATGATATTATTTATTGCTTCATAAAAATTGAAAATATAAAAGCTCAGTGATATGGATGGCTAAGCATGAATAATGATAATAGTAAATACAAACTTACACAATGAAATAACATGCATTTATTAAGAGGGTTTCTATAGAATAATTAACAACAGAGAAACATGTTTAAGTCTGCACTTAGTGAAAAGGACCAGATTTTAAACTGGATATTACACTAGTGTTAATTGTTGCTAATTCTGAGAAATAAATTGTGAGTAATTATTTCTTTATATTTTTCTATGATTTCTATAATGATTTTATTATCTGTCTAATCAGAAAAATAACATTGTAAAAGAAAACTCTCTAGATCACTTGTGGCCTAGTTGAATATAGCCATAAACTATAATCACATATTACCTTTCCCATTCAATAAACGACATCTGGCAAGATCTTTACTTGGCACCAGTTCCTTGAACATTAACTTGAGAGAGCAGTTTGTGACTAAGAACAATACAGTCCCCAGCCTTTCAAAATTTCATGTACGTTTTTCACAAGCTGTCCCTTTCCATAATTTGTGAAGAATTATGGAATTGTTCCTTGCTGTCTTCTCTGGCAGGCTCAGAGGACAATGTGACAGCTGATGCCAGCATAATGTTCCTTATGTACCCACCAAATCCATCCCACTCAGCTCTGACAGGCTGGTAAAGGACAACTGGATGATGAAGCTTCATCTTTCATTTCTGGCCCATGGTCCCCAGAGGCTCCCAGAGCTCATCCAGGAATCACCTTCAAGGAAAGTGCACCTGCCTGCCGCCAAATGCAAATATCTGCTGGTGGTGACCACTCCCGTTCTGCAATTCAAATCAGACTTGAATTTGCGACAGCATTTTTGCTTTCCCACCTCATACTTCTGCAAAAACATGAACCACTTATCCCCAAGCTGAGAATTGCCCCAAAAGAACTAGCTCTCTATTAAGCTAGGACACTTCCTAACAGTATAGGCATTTCCTAAGTGGTGACAATGGACACCCCCAAACAGTGTGGGGCTCCCCACAGCAGTTGAGTACCAAAAGCTAACAAGGAGAGTGGTCTTCACAGAGAAATCTATAGGTTAGGAAGGATGAAAGGGAGGGATGTTTAGCACCAAAGCATAGTTAAGCTGGGTTTGCATGGCAGAAGTCTGTAATCCTAACACTTGAGGAGCTAAGGCAGCTATGTGGGAAATCTGAAGCTTTCCTGTTTGATACACACACACACACACACACACACACACACACACACACACACTCACACGCACACCAGAACCTCACCAAACAAACACCAACAACAATAATCCACCCAAAACATAGAAGCTAAGCACACACACACAAAAACCCACAGTTAAGTGGAAACACTGTCACAGCTATGATTCCCAATTATTTATTATATATATCATTAAAACTAGGAGTAGCTGGAAATACATACATAAATTAATGGCACAGAGATGGAAATATGTACATATGTACAGCACACATACATGTACTGAGATATTATACCACACTCCACCTATTGTTATGCATTAATCAAAAGATGTTTAATCTTTAGGGTAATGTAAATACTAACTATCCAAAATGGATTGTTATAAATTATATACGAGTATTGAATCATCATACTTTATCACACAAATATGAGCGACTAAAATAATTATCATTTGAAAAAGTCAATACTAAAAATTAGCTATTTATCATCACAGGTGTCAGCAATTCTAAACAATGCCTGTGATAAAAAATATTCTCTCTTTCTTTCTCTAGACTGCTTTCTAAATGTGATAATTGCTTATGAAGCTTAGTAATATGTATGTAAGCTGCTACCAATACAATTTGTCACTTATATCCTTCATGAACACAGAAGTTCATATGAAGAACTCATTATGTCAGCCCTGACACACACCAGCTCAGCCTCTTTCATTTCATAACAATTCCTGATCCTGTGCACTAACAGGCTGCTCTTCATTCCAGTCCTGTATTTCTGCCTTTACCCAGCATCCTGTGCTGCTATACATGCCTGCCTTTACCCAGAAGACTCAAAGAATGAGAACAGGACATCTGTAGGGAGAAACTAGAGGCCAGAGGACAGGGAATTCAAGGCCACCCTGATGACAAGCTGTATTTAAATTGTAAAGCAGCTAAATAATATGCATATTTCAAAGTGTAATAGTTTTGTTTGAATGTGCAAATTGCAGTTCACATCTGAAACGTATTTTTATCAAATATGAATCACACTTTTAAATTGAAGATGGATGCTTTTAAGTATTTTTAAATTAAAGGATGCATGAAAAAACAATAATTATTATTGATTAGTTTGTGATTATTACTAGAGACCTGCATGGAGAAAGAATTACAAAATGATCTGTTGGGCTACAGGAGCATGTGGTATATCACTGTCCCAAGTCACAGATTCATGTCATCTTGTTATTTTCTATTAGAAAAGAAACACTATTATTTTCTAAACCTGAATAATCAAGAACAATATGGAGCCGGGCGGTGGTGGCACATGCCTTTAATCCCAGCACTCGGGAAGCAGAGGCAGGCAGATCTCTGTGAGTTCGAGGCCAGCCTGGTCTACAGAGTGAGTTCCAGGAAAACACAAAACAAAACAAAACAAAAAAACAATGTGGAGAGGGGAGTAGGTGATTTTATATATATATGAAATAGAAGAGATCTCCTGGGTTGACTGGGGGTAGGTAGGGATGGGAACATGTAGGATCAGGTTGGGGAATGAATGGAAGGGAAGAATAATGAAAGAGATGCATTTTTAGGGTTGGGTAGAGGCCTGATTCAGGGGAAACTCCCACACATCTACAGGGATGACCCCAGCTAAGACTCCTACCAATGGGAATGGGTAGCCTGGACTGGCCATCTCCTGTGATCAGATTGGTGGCTGCCCCAGTTGTTATAAGAGAGCCTTCTTCCAGTAACTGATGGAAACAGATGCAGAGATCTACAGTCAAGCACTAGGCCAAGCTTGGGGAATCCCATTGAGGAGGGGAAGGAAGGAGTGTACAAGCCAGGGGAGATCGAGGTCATCACCAGGGAACCCATAAACAGCTAACCTGGGCTCATAGGAACTCACAGACTCTTGACCAACAGCTAGGGAGCCTACATGGGATTGACCTAGGCCCTCTGCATATGTGTGACAGTTGTGTAGCTTGGTGTACTTGTGGGAATCCAGGCAGTGGGAGCAGGGGCTGTTCCTAACACTTGGGCCGGCTTTTGAGAACCTATTCCTCATGCTGGGTTGCCTTGCCCAGCCTTGGTACAGGGGAGGAACTTGGTCCTGTCTCAACTTGATATGCCATGCTCTGTAGACATCCATGGGAGGCCTGCCCCCTTCTGAGCAGAAACAAAGGAGGGGGGGATTTGGGAGGGAGGGATAGAAGAATGGTGGGGGAGAAGATGGGAAGGGAAGAGGCAGGGGAAACTGTAGTTCAGATATAAAAACAGATGAATAGATTTAATTAATAAAATATGTCAAAGAATAAATTTAAAAAATACATTTTAAAAGTGGGAAAGGCTAACCAGATGTTCTATGTGACATAGTCCTGGGAAGGTTGACGTAGTTAGTGTTGGAAGATTTAAGGGTAGCCTGGGGTTAAAGAAGGAGAGTTTCGGCTATTAAAACCTCTTTACTAGTCTTGGTTTTTTTGTTTGTTTGTGTGTTTGTTTTTTACCTTAGACAAGTCACATGTCCTCTTCAGACCTCCATTTTTGTTTGTAAAATGGGGACTTAACAGTATGTATGATGGTGTTTTGTGGCATTAAGGTATCCTCAGCTACCAGTGACAACATGAAGGAGGAGAAGGAACACACAACTTTAAAAACGTGTAGCCAATGACTTTGATTAAATGGGTCTTAAATTTCTTCCCCTTAAAGCACCTTCCATTCTCTTGTCTCGACCCCGACCACACCTCTAAGCCTCTAACAGCAGGTTGTTAAACAGTGGTCACACACTTTATGGACAATGGCCATTCTTTGACTATAATGCACAAATCTGAATACCTCTTGCTTCCTAATATAATGTTATAGACAAGGGGGGGTTGTTTGAATAACACAAAATCATCACAGACTCCCAGAGAGAGCTCTGAAGATCCTTGTGCATCCCTGAGTGTTCTATCCAAGGTAAGTAACCATAGTGACCTAATGTGGCTGAGGCTAGAACCCTGCCTGTCTTGCCGCAAATGTGGCTCATCAGCTTCAGAAGAAGATGTGTTTGATTTGAGCCTAATTCAGCTATTCACTTTTCCTAATATTTTCATCAGCAGACCCTTTTCTTGTCATTTTAATATTATCTCCGGTGCCTCTCCACCCATTCCCACCCATCCCCCATCTCGACCCCTCCTCACCCTTCCACCCATGTCCCCATGCCCATCCCTACCCATCCCCACCCATCCAGTCTTTCTAGACTCAACTAGTAGCTTCTGTTTGAGTCACCTCCTTTTCCAGGGTCCTTGGCACTAGACATTCCCAATATTCATTCATGCCAACAACCCTCTTGCTCTCTCTGGGTGCTCATCTCATAGCTGAACCAATGTCCAACATCTGTTCCCAGAAGTCTTCTGCTCACACAGTTTTTTACACCTATGGATCAAATGACCCCTCACTACAGTGAGTCCAGCAAAGTTCTGATTCTGGTCTGTTGCTTTGGAGTGTTACTGCCAATGTTCCCTGTAAAGTTGGTGAAAAGTGTATTGAGGAATTCAATAACCACACAGGCTTTATTCAAGAAATGCAGAGCCTGCCGCTGGTCACTTAAAGGTTTGGGTGGCTGTAGGGCAGAAAGGGAAAAGTGGATTCCAGGCAGAAGATTTCCCCTTTTGGATTGTGGTTAGCCATTGCTGGGGGTAGCCACAGGAACAAAGGAAACGGTGGCTGACAAAAACATGTCAGGTGATAGATAAACTTCCCTCATGGCTGCCTTTACCGGGAAGAAAAGAAAAAAAAATCTAGAAAACAAGTTACTTTAATTCCAGGAACCAAATGACTTTAGTTCCAGCGGCCGCCATTCCAATGAAATGATTCCTAACAACATTGTGCCTCACCCACAGGTCAGTGCCTCCCTCAGCCCACAGCAGAGAGGCTTCTTCTTACAGTAGATGGAAACTAATACAGAGACCCACCGCTGGATAATGTGGAGAGAGGGAGAGACTTTGAAGCACTCGCTCCTAAATAGGATGTCTTCATCAGAACCACTCCCTCAAGGCTTAGAGATCTCTGTGGAAAAAGAGGCACAAGGATTGTAAGGGCCAGAGGTGATTAATGTGTCCAGAAGACATTCTTCTTGGACACAATAGGACTGATGAGTAAATGAACTCACAGAGACTATGGCAGCATGCACAAGTCCTCCATGGATTCAAGCCAGACAGGATCCCAGCACTTGGGGGGGGGGGGAGACACAAAGTCCCACCCTTAACAAGAAGCTATCTGCAGTTCATACCTGCTAGCAAAGGAATAATCTGTTTTCTTCACTGGAGGTTCACCAAGTGGGTATATTAACCACATCATTGCCCACGTGGACTTTTGTGGACTTTCTGTTTCATTTTGCTTTGTTTTGGCGTGTGTGTGTGTGTGTGTGTGTGTGTGTGTGTGTGTGTGTGTGTGTCTTATTGGTCTTTTGCCTATGCTGTTTTTGTGTTTGGGGGAGATGTTGTTTGTTTGTTTCTTGCTTTTTAATTTTTGTTTCTTGTTTTGAAAGAGAGAAAGAAAGAACATAAAGTTGAGTGGGTAGGGAGGTGGGGAAAATCTTGGAGGAGTTGGAAGAGGGTAAAAGCATGATCAAACTATATTGTACAGAAAAACTAATTTAAAAAATTGACCTGGACTCTGCAACTCCAAAGCATAAACAGCACTGAATTCTTATCCTGGCTTTAAGATCCAAACAGCTAATGTGGGTTTGAAGGCTTCCTGGGAATGGAAGAAACATGGGAAGGAAGGCTTCTGCTATGGCTCACCTTTTCCAGCATGATTACATGCATGAGCACACACACACATCTGGCTTGAGAGAGAACTGAGTGAGATCCACTGTCCAGACAAATGAATACTTCAGCCTTCCTGAAATTGTCCTATGACTCTGACTTACCTCCAAGGATACTGTGTTGCCTCCAGTTCTGGCTTAGGAAGGTATCTTTGTTCTCAAGGCCTACAGGATGCACTGCATGTTGGCTCTGCAGAGGCCAGCCTATCTCCTAGCATGCCCTTTCCAATGTACCAGCCCTCATCCCTCTTCTTCCCAGAGTTCCACAATATCCCTTAAGAGATGCTGTGATTGCCAGGAGGTGGTGGCGTATATGCCTTTGATCCCAGCATTCAGGAGGCAGAGGCAGGTGAATCTCTGTGAGTTTGAGGCCAGCCTGATCGATACAGAAAGAGTTCCAGGACAGCCAGGGCTGTGCAGAAAAACCCTGTCTCAGAGAGAGAGAGAGAGAGAGGTTGTCCAGAGATAAATGCACTATAGAAATCTCACTTTAGGAGATGGCAATTCATAAATCACTTACAAAAAAAATCCAGGGAGGCTGGCATGTAGAGCATTAAAATGTCAAGGTTTTGATCCATGGCACTCAGAAAAACAAGCTCTGAAAACCACAGCAGATGTGTGACCAACTGTTGGGCTCAGCATGCCCTGTATTTGACCGTGGCATTAGCCCTTGTACTTTGTCTAATACCCAATGTCCATGACACCATACTTGGGGGCTCTGCCCTGAGTTCTGTCTGTTCTGCTGAGAGTGATTAAACAGAATCATTCTCTAGTTGGATTTCTGATCTGTGAGAAAACCAGGACTCTACCATTTGTTGTGAACCAGTGTTTATCCAAAGCAGTCATTGACCCGACAGTGGGCACCCTCCTCCTCCAGTCTGTCTCCAACAGCCGAGCACAGTGTAGTCCTCTTTCTGCTATGAAGCTCACATTGAGGATGAGGCAAAGACCTTAAATGGGAAACCAGTTATGTAGGGCAGAACAGGCTCCAAGAACATGGTGAAAAGTAGGCAAGCAGCATGATTAGAGAATGACTTAGCAGGTAAGATGGGCCAGAACTGTAGGCAAACAGCCAGCTGTAGAGAATAGAGTCAGAAGGGCCAGTTTATGTTGGGACAGCATAGTGTTGACATGGATATTGAACATGGGTCAGGTGTCTAGTGCTGGTCTTGGAGGGATGGTGTGTGTGTGTGTGTGTGTGTGTGTGTGTGTGTGTGTGTGTGTGTGTTGTATGTATGTGTTATGAGTCAGCACAAAATGTCTCTCACCAGATGTCAGGAAATCCAAAGTAAATAGTGTTACATACCTATTCTTGGCAGAGTGGCACTTTTGTGTGGGCTTTGTATAAATATGGCCTTGAGGTCAGAAGCCTTTGAATCCTTGCCTTCACCAGTCAGGGCCTAATTAAACTACATGAAAACCCTAAAGAACTGTCTAGACTTTGCTTTGGGGCGCTTGTTCATAGCTGAGATTTTTTTTTTTCATCACTAACTTTAGCAGTCGCGTGGCTAAGCAATCTTTTATTAGCCTAGCACTGGCTCTGCCGTAGGTGACACCCCTGACGTGTGGATCTCTGTAAGAATCACGTATGTTGCTCTTCTTGATCCCACGGACTCTTCACTTAGACCCGTACAAATATCCAAAGGGCAACTTCTTCGGTGTGAGAAGCACCGCCATTGTCTGCTCCGATGGCATCTGGGGGTCTGGGAAGACTGACTGCGCATGTGCTTGGGGTCTGAAAAGACTGACTGCACATGTGCCGACTGCTCCCCCTCCACCGCCTTCCCCATGTGTCACTCAATCGGTTTCAGTTCACCGACAGCTCTGAACCCTTTCCTAGCGGAGACATGCTGAGCACTTGCTCTCCTGTGGCTACAGCCTGGCCACTTCATGAATCAGCTCTCTCACAGAACTTGCTCCAGCGGCTGACGTGTATTGCTGGCAATGGCAGTTGTGCAGTGGGTCCATTTCAGAAGCCAGATGCGTCAAAGGTCTCCAGTGACACAAAGATGGGAGAGAAGGTGGACGCTGAGAAGGGTGGTGGTCAGAGTTGTGTAAACCAGTGAGCAGAGCAAGGCTCAGACACACGCACAGGAGAATGGGGGTAGGGACAGAACCTGCTGCAAAGCAGCCTTGCGGTGGATCTTCCGGATCACTGAGCACGCACTGTTCGTTCTTGCGGAAGACCAGAGTTCAGTTCACAGCACCCACAGCAGGTGGCTTCTGACTGCCTGTAACTCTGACCCCAGGGAATCCAACACCCTCTTCCTGCCTCCATGAGCACCTGTACATGTGTGCACATATATAGGTGTGTTTGCACACTCACACACACACATAAATAAATAAAAATAAATGGCCCGTGTTACCACTGAAGGCCATGGGGATGTCTGTGGTCTGTGCGGCTGCCTGAAGCCATGTTGGGGTCCATGGTCTTGCTGCAGTTGAGGTTCCTGTTGATGTCTGTGGCTTATGATACCACCGAAGGTCAGGCAGATGTCCACGGTGGTCTGTGCTGTTGCCGGAAGCCATGTTGATGTCCATGACCTGTGATGCTGCCGAGGACCATGATGGTGTCTGTGGTCTGTGCTGCTGCTGAGGACCATGTTGATGTGAGTGGCCTGCACTGCCACCTGATTTCATGTTGATGTCTGTGGGCCAGGCTGCCATCGGGGACCATATTGGGGTCCACGGCCAGTATTCCTCCAGAGGCCATGTTGATGTCCTTGGCCTGTGCTGCTTCCGAGGGCTAGGATGGTGCCCACAGCCTGTGCTGCGGCAGAGGGTCCTGTTGAGGTCCATGGTCTGTACTGCCATCAGAGACCATGCTGAGGTCTATGGCATGTGCTGACACTAGAGAGCTTGTGGAAGGCCATGATCGGTGCTCCTGCTGACTGTAAAAGGCAAGGAAGCTATGTTTGAAGTGGTGTCAATAACTGCAAACTCACAGTTGAGAAAGAGGGACATAGAAGGTTTCTGTGACAACTTCTATATCCACTCTCCCACCCCTTAAAGAAGTAACAGCCTAGACAGCAAACCATCAAAGAGAACTCTTAAAAATTGTGATAAGGATGCTGAAGTGTAGCTCTCCACAACTGGGGGCTTCTGCAGGGGTGCAGGTGGGGAAAGACTCAGTTTTCTTTAAGGGGTTGGACACTGGGAGTTTGACCATGCTCCAATGAGTAGATGGGCAACACATATTGGGCTTGTGATTTCTTCTTTTCCTTCTTCTTCTTCTTCTTCTTCTTCTTCTTCTTCTTCTTCTTCTTCTTCTTCTTCTTCTTCTTCTTCTTCTTCTCCTTCTCCTTCTCCTCCTTCTCCTTCTCCTTCTCCTCCTCCTTCTCCTCCTCCTCCTTCTTCTTTTCTTCTTCTTCCTCCTCATCTCTTCCCCCTCCTCCTTTCCCTCTTCCCCCCTCCTACTCCTTCTCCCCCTCCTCTTACTCCCCTTTCTCCTCCTTCTCCCCTTTCTCCCCCTCCCCCTCCTCCTCATTCCTCTCCTCCTCCTCCTCCTCCTCCTCCTCCTCTTCTTCTTTTTCTTCTTCTTCTTCTTGGAGGAGAACAGACCTGGGTGGACTAGGAAGTGAGTGTGATCAGGGTATATGATATGAATTCCCAAATAATCAATAAAAATGTTATGTTGGAAAAACTTTAATATTTAGAAAGAATAAAAAGAATGCAGAGCTGGAGTGGATCAGGGCAACTATGCAGTCAACAACTGGGAATATCAAATGTGGGGACCAAAGGGAAAGATGGTCTTCAGCGTGCACCCAACACCAGTCACCTCCAGTCAGAGAAATGCATCATGTGAGCACTACATTCCAGCCTCTCTGGAAGACCTCCACTTCCTCCCAGGCTGGGACAGACTCAGGCACTACCCTGGCTCCCTCTGCAGAAAGTCAACTCCTAAGTGAGGCTGTGTTTTGGGGACCTTGTTCAGTCCCTTCTCTCACAGATGCATCTGGCAGGCTATATTTGTGGCATCCTTGGCCAGCCCACTCACCCCAAGGCAATGTGTGACCCTCAAAAGCCCAGCCAGGCCATTCACAGGAAGCAGTGACCTCCTTCCCTGTGCTGATTGAACAGCAGGTTCTCACAGGACCGGCCACAGCTGGCACCCAGAAGCTGAGGGGAGAGCCTTAGGAACTGGTTAAAAACACAATGGAAGTCATCTCAGCTCTGTGTGTTTTCTGCTGGGTGTTCAGGCAACTGTTGACCACCTTGATGCATGTCCAAGAGCTTCCAGGAACACTGGGAAACCTAGAGCCAAAAGAGACCCAAAGAGCTGTAGAGCAACAGCTGCTGGTTAGGAGGGATGCAGCAAAATGCCATAACACGTCCTGCTCAAGCTTCAGGAGCTGTGGCGCATCACCACACACACCCCTGGTGAGTAACTCAGGACAGAAAAAATCTAGGACTCGCTGGGCAGCAAAATAAAAATGTCATCACACTGTATAGATGGCCTATGAAGAAGAGCAGGGTGCTGATGGCAGGATGCAGGAGGCTGACTTGAGTGACCACTGGCGGAGGCTTGCCATAGTCACGGCCTGCTGTTACTACCCACGGATGTTCCTCCAGGGGATAACTTTGAGGCATAAAACATGTACAGAGCCCTTGTGCATAAACAGACTTGGCACTACAGCACTGCTCTGCTAAGCATTGTGCCAATTCACATGGTGATTTACTAAATATGAAAATAAAGCTGTTCCTTTAAGATCCCTGGACTTTTCCATTGTGCATTCATATGGATTTTTATTTAAATCTCCTGGATTGTCAGTGCTGGCAGTGGACGATACCCTCTTTCACTTTAGCAGTTCTACTTACTAAGAACCAAAATGCAGATTCCCGTCAAGAATCCGAGAATAAAATTTTGTATCAGAATATGGACCACACAGAAGACAAATCCACGGGGCCACTGTTAGTCACAAAGGGAGCCAGGATCCCCAAGGCAGCTCAGAACTAGACTCTAAAGACCCCCAGTGCAATGAGGAAGGCAGATTATAGACTACCACTGTCTGTGGATTTGCTGTGATGGGAATGTTTGGGTCCTGCACTGCCCAGTGTGACAGACAGCTCCTGGTCACCCTCGGCAGATGAACACTTGAAATGTGGCTAAGCACAATCTAGGACCGGTGCTGTCGGCTCCATAGAGATTTCAACTGCTACAAATCTGAGTAGCCACTTGCGGCTAGAGTTGAGCTTTCTCCATGGAGCTGCATTTTATTCTTGGGTCTACCAGTGTTTCTTCAGCTTAAGCTGCTTGGAGTGTTTGGCTGTTCTCCATCCCCTGTGGCAGGGGCTTTGGAATTCAGGGTTGATGGAATAGTTGTCACTTTGGAGACAGCCAGTCACAGGGGCCAAACCTCAGCCTGGGAAAATTTGGAAGCAAGCATGCGGGTGCATGAAGGCCAAGGTAGGTGGGACTCCTGGTATAAAGAGACGCTAAAAAGACATTGCTAGACTTTTAGAATCTGCCCTCATTGGAATGTGTCCTTTGCACAGACAGAAAAAAAAAAAAAAATGTGCTGACCCTCTGAGGAAATGTGTTGTCCTCCTAGCTGGAAGAGAGGAAAGGGAGAGAGGAAGAGAGAGTGGCAATCAGAGAAGCTAGGCCAGGCCTTCCCAACCCTGACTGAATGGGTCAAAAATGTTGTCCTCTCCCATGGCTTTCTCCTCCGAGAGACGTGACCTCCCAGCTTCAAGATGGTGCTTACACAAATATGCATGGTGAGCTTTTGATTAAGTATCAAAACAAAGCTGTGGAGCTGCCAGAAAAACTTCCTCCAGCCTGAGGTGAAGTCCAGGGTTCTTGGGCCTATATACATGGAGGCGATGAAAAAACGTTCCTGTTACGCAATAAATAATGAGAGCACATCCAGCACGGGGCCTGGGAAAGGAGGATAACCCCATAGAACAAGGCCCCGCAGACCAGGCCCTGTCTGCCATAGCTTCAGGGTCATCCATAGGAATCTAATCTGTGTCCTGTTTGAGAGTGCAGAGCTGGTAGCCTTGTGGGGTAGGGCAGGGAAGCATGGAACCCATAGCTGTGGGGACAGGGACTGAGGGAGACCCAGGCACGGCAACACTCGTGGATCCTTACTTATTCCCTCAGAACAATACTGATTAGTCAACACGGCTTCAAGCGGCACCTCAATCCTCATCCTCCATATTTCAACCAGTCTCAAACTTCTTTGGGGAGTTGTGTCTCTGGTTTAAACAGATAGATGAATATTTCATTTCCAAAGCACGTCCTAACCTTAACGCATGACTGAGCTCTCCTTCCAAGTCAGGGCAAGGGGGTCGGGGGTGGGGTTGGCGACACTGGCTGTGCAACTGGGAAGAGAGAAAACTGTTGGAATCATACCTTCTTTCACTACAAGGATTCAGCCAGTCCCAGTCCTAGGAGAACAATTCACACAAGCCCATCCCAACTAGTGACAGCAGCTGCTGTCTGGATGGTTCCCAAAGCTGCCCTCTGTTTCAATAATTCACTGGAAGAACCACAGACCTCACTGGAAATGGTGGCACTCATGACTGTGGTTCATTAGCAAAGAAACATAAAAATCAGCCAGAAGGGCTGGAGAGATGGCTCAGTGGTTAAGAGCACTGGCTGATCTTCCAGAGGTCCTGAGTTCAATTCCCAGCAACCACATGGTGGCTCACAACCATCTGTAATGAGAGCTGGTGCCCTCTTCTGATATGGGTGAAAACAAAGCATTTATATACATCAAATAAACAAAAACAAAACGAAACTTAAAAACCCAGCCAGAAGATGCTCCCTGGGTAGAATGTGAAGAGTTAGCAAACACAAAGTATCAATGACAATTGGGGTCCAGCCCTAATGGCCTTTTCCTAGGGTCTGTGGAAGAATCTAACAACCAGCTGAGGAACCTAGTCTTAATGATATCAAATGAATCTACTTACAGAAAACTCAGTCCATCCACTTTCTTCTTCTGGATAAAAATCTCTCCACATAGCTTCAATTCCGTTCTCATCCTTAGCTCCTCTCTGTCCCTTCCTCTCTGTCCCCTCACTGTTTGAAGTTCCTTCCATCTCCGTTCCTCATCTTAGCTGGTTCTTCTCGTCCTCTCCCAAGTCTCCGAGATCCCACACAAGGCAGCAAGACACTGGAAAGATAAATGTCTCCCCAAGGAAATTTGTGAAAGAGGTAAATTATACAGTGTGGATGAACATTTAAATTAGCATAAACTTTGGGAGACAGTGTATTTAAAGTCATTAAAATGTAATGTTTAAAATGGCATCTTACTGCTAGAAATCATGGAAGTGTATGTTAGCTCAGAAATGTGTGTGTGTGGTAACCCATTGTTTGCAATGAAGTCAAGAAACAGCATTGTCAGTTTCCAGCCACATAAACTAGCACTTGGGGTTATAGTCTAGACAATGAGAGAGCCCTCAACTGATGTGAACAGGAATCATAAGGCAGTCACCAAATGAGGAAGTTACAAAGGAATATTCAAAGCTTCATTTACACATACAAGATATGTAAACATATCATGTAAATACTGTAACAATGAGTGTTCACAGATATTATATGTATACACACCTTTGCACACACACATACATGTATAAGAAAAACAAGGAGTTTCAGGGTGTTACCCATAGTGGCTTGAATGAAATTGTCCCCCATAGGGTCAAATGTTTGAATACTTGGCCTCCAGTTGGTGACACTGTTTGTGTCGGATTAGGAGGCGTGGGATGGTTAGAGGAAGTATGTCACTTGAAAATGTAAAGACTCATACCATTTCCAGTTCCTTCTCTCTGTTTCTTGCTTGTGTACAAGTTGTGAGCCCTCAACTTTTGCTCCAGCTGCCAAGCCTGCTTTCTGCTACCTCCTCTCCACCATGGTGGACTCCAACTCTCTGGAAACTTAAATCCAAATAAATCTTTCTTCTATAAGTTGCCATGGTAGTAGTTTGTTGCCACAGCAACAGAAAAGTGACTGATACATACTCTATGGCAGGTAACTATCAATCCTCCTGTTGTGTTTTTTTATTGTTGTTGTTTTGTTTTGTTTTGTTTTTCATTTTTGTGGCCCTGAAGTTGAACCCCAGACCTTGAGCATGCTCGGCAAAACTTTCCATCACCAAGCTACACTCTTAGCCCTTTTGCATTCTTACTTCATACCCTGTGAGTTTATTTGAATTTGTTTTGGGTAGCACATATGCATGTGTGATTTTAAATGCACAACAACCCACAGCCAGCTACACACACCCCTCATGAATGTACAGTAGTTTTTCTAGTATGTCAACTTGGCTACTCTGGAGTTGTTTCCCAGAATCCACTTCTCTGTGTGATTCTAGGTTGAGGTTGTCTGAAAAAGAACTTTGTAGGTGATAGAACAGGCAGACAAAAATGAACAGGCTTTGTTCTGTGGAAGTCATCGTGGTCTCAGGGAGCAGCAAAGGCCAGTGTAGGGTAGCAGCTCTTCCTTGTCCCTTTTCTCCTACTCTGCATCCAGCTCTTCTCAACTCCGGCCTTGCTGGCCAGAGCAGACCTCCTTCCAATTCTGGGCTGCAATCTTGCAGGGAAGCGCAGCTGAGAGGTGGCAGTTTCCCATTGACTGCCCCTCCCTCTGCAGCCCTGCTTAGATAGTACCCCCTGCTCTGCCAGCTCTGGGTTGTCCTCCCACACTAGGGCTTCAGGAGGCTGGTGGAAAACTGCTTTGCTTTTCCAGCTCCCCTTGGGGAATTTGCACAGACTCCACATGTGATGGACAATGTCCTCAACAAGATTGCAATACCTCCAGAAACCGACCGCACTTCAGGGTCCCTAGACCACTTTAGACCAACTGGGCATAAATGCAGGGGCTCCTAGAACTTCTGAGGTTTAGTAATTCACAGAAAGACCCACAAAGTCACCAAGGCACTGTACTTTTGTCTGACGTTTTACTGTGAAGGCTACACAAAGGGTGTGGTCTGCACGGACTCTGGAGCACACTCTGTCTCTCTGGGAGTGAGGGTGCATTGCTCACCCTGCACGCACACCAGTGTGTTCAGCAGCCAGGAAGGAGCTGCACTGAGCCCCACTGTCTAGATTTTTCATTGAGGTTTCATATAAAGCCACAATTGATTAAATGGCTAGCATAGAATTTGACCTCAATTTCCGGTCTCTTCCCTGGGGATGCTGGGGTGTTACTCACTTTTTTCTTCACTGTGAAAACATTCCTGGCTAAGGCAGCTTGAGAGAGGAGGGATTTGTTTGGCTTGTGGCTTGGAAGGGAGCAGTCCACCTTGGTGGGGAAAGCCTGGTGTGTGCATGGCAGTGGGAACACACTGATGAATCTCTTCAAACCCTAGCAGACCTGGAGACAGACTGGCCTTGGGGTAAAGCTGGAGCTTGTAACCCTACCCAATGCTCCTGCCAGCTAGATGCCTTCTCAAAAGATTCTGCAACCTGCTCAAATGATGCCACCAGCAAGGGACCAACTCTTCAAACATATAAGCCTCTGGGGGACGTTTCACATTCAAGCTACAAAACTAAGTGACTGAAGGTGCTAACACTCTGATCATTGTTCCCTGATCTATGACCAGCTTCCATTCTCAGACTCTCCGGCTACCCACCTAAATCTCAAGAGCTTTTGAATTTCTGTCAGAGACTGGGGATGTATAAAGATTGATATAGGCCAGTGTATACATTAGTATAAGGCAGGCGACTCTTTCATCCTGCAGGAGGGTTAGCATTGGAAGGGCCATGCTACAAAGGCAGCTGATTTAGACAAGATTATCTTGGTTTCTTTGCTCACCTGGAATATAGTATCTTCCTCTGTAAAGTTCCTTTTAAAAAAAAAAAAGAAAGAAAGAAAGGAACGAAGATAGAAAGGAAGAGAGAGAAAGAGAGAGAGAGAGAGAGAGAGAGAGAGAGAGAGAGAGAGAGAGAAACTTGATTTAACAAAGATATATGTAGAAAATTACCAGGACAATATATGACAACATTGCCAATAAGGACCATCTCCAGAGAGTTTGTTCTAATACAATTGCTGCAACATGTCCACATTCTCTGTACTTTGAAAACACTTTCAATCTTTTGACTTAAATAATTTTTTTTAATCTACAACTTTTACAGATTGAAAATATGATTTTGTACTTAAAATGTAGAGTTTAGAAATGTTTTAACAATTTAATTTTCCTCTACAAATACCCATATCAAGATGTAGTACACTCCATTACCCTGAAAGTTCTGTCTTATCTCTCACCCCAAGGCTCCTCTACTCCGATTTGAGTGAACACACTTGAGCTATTTTCAAATGTCACATAAGCAGGAAACACAGCATATGCTCCAACACATGATTATTTGTCTCTCATAATTTTGTGTTGAGATACATTCATGTTGTTGGATTGACGGAATTAATATTGTGAAGATGGTTATATTATCCAAAGTGATCTACAGATTCAGTGCAGTCTCCATCAAAATACAATTTTATTCTTCACAGAACTAGAATGAGCAATACTGAAGTTCATACAGAAGAACAAAAGACCCCAAATAGCCAGAGCCGTGGTAATCAGAGAGAGTGGTGCTGGGGGCATCAGAATGCCTGGTCTCAAGCCATATCCCATGATCTGTTGTAACAGAATGGCATCAGTCACACAAAAGCAGATGTGTGGACCAAGAGAATGGAACTCAGAAACAAGCCCACCCAGTTTGTAGCCACCTATTTTTTGACAAAATGTCAAAAATGTACATTGGTGATAACAAACAGCCTCTTCGACAAACCAGAAAAATATGTGTCCACCTGTAGGAAAATGGAGCTGGATCTATATCTCTCACCGCAAATTCAGTTCAAAATGAATCAAAGTCTTGAAATTTGAAACCTCCAGAGGGAAAACATAGATAAGCCATCTCTAGATATAGGCACAGGCAAAGGGCCTTCTGTAAAAGACACCCATAGAACAGGGAATAATCCCAAGGACTGACATGAGTGGTTGATTGAACAAAATCCAACAGCTTCCATAGAGCAAAAGAAACAATCACCAGAGCAAAGGGACAACCTGCCAAATGGGAATAAAATCTTTGCCAACTAGACATCCAACAGGATATGACTATCTAGAATCCACAAAGTACTGCAAGAATTAAATACCAAGAAAAATAAATCATCCAATCCATAAATAAGCGAATGAGCCGGGCAGTGGTGGCGCACGCCTTTAATCCCAGCACTCTGGAGGCAGAGGCAGGCGGATCTCTGTGAGTTTGAGGCCAGCCTGATCTACAGAGCAAGATCCAGGAACGGCACAAAGCTACACAGAGAAACCCTGTCTCGAAAAAACAAACAAACAAACAAACAAAAGCTAATGAGTTAAATTAGGCAATTCTCAAAAGAAATTCAATGGCCAATGAGCCTTTGAAAAAGTGTCCAGCACCCTTAGCTATCAAAGAGATGTAAATTAAAACTGCTTTGAGATCCCTTCTTACAGCAGGCAGATCGGCAGTCATCTGGGAACCTAATGACAAATGCTGGTGAGTGTGTGGAGAAAGAGGAGCCATATACACGCTGATGGGAAGGAAGCTGTGCCGCCACCTCAGAAGTCAACACTGAAGTTCACCAAAAAACTAAACGTAGAACTACTGTATGACACAGCTATGCCATTCTTGGTTGGACACCCAAAAGGTTCAAGTTAGCAAACCATAAAGATTCTTATACACTCGTGTTTATTGCTGCACTATTCACATTAGCAAAAACATGGAACCAGCCTGGGGTCTGTCATCAGTTGAATGCATAAAATACCATGTGATACCATGGCCATGCTTATTCTAGTGGCCTGTGCTGCCACCTAGGACCATGGTGACATCTGGGCCCAGGCTGCTGCCTACGACCATGTCTAGGTCCGTGGTCCTACCACAGCCAGGGTCTGTATTGATGTTTGCGGCCCATGTTGCCACCAAAGATCACACAGATGCCCTGGGGGCTAGACTGCATCCTGTGGCCTTGAGGGGGTCTATGAGCCACGCTGTCGCCAGGGCCATGCTGATCTAAATGGCCTGAACTGTCACTAGGGGCCGTGATGTTGTCCAGGCCTAGGCCACTGCCTAGGGCCATGTCCAGGTCTGTGGCCCTGCTGTGGCTGGTGTCTGAGTTGAAGTCCATTGCTCCTGTTACTGTAAGGTCTATGGAAATGCTGAAGGAAGACCCCAGACTCGAATAGGTATGTAAGAGCAAAGAGCATTTATTGACCGGCATGTAGGGTGGGGGGTTGTTCACCTGTACAAAATGTCAATGATGCTGAGATGAGCATGTAGGCTTCTTTTAAGCATAGCTAAAAGGAGTTCCAGGGACAGTTAGGTCATCTCAAGTATGATTGGTTACACAAGCAGCAGTTGTATTAGTACACTTTTAATTGGCTGAGGTTTAGTCTTACCACTTTTGGACATATTTGCACAAGCTTGAGCAAGTTCAGATGTGACCCAGAAGGGGCTGCTGGATTTGTCCTTGAGATATGGTGAGGCTGACTCAGGCCTCCTCCCTGAATGCAAGGGCCTTGGGGATAAATGATTCTCTGTGGGAGAGACACCTGTTGCGTCCTTCTTAGAGAACTGGAACCTAAATTTAGTTGTAAAAGTGGGGGAATATAACCCCTTCATTGCCACCAAGGGCCATGCAGATGACTGAGGTCTGGTTAGCCACCTGAGACCATGCTTGTGTCCAAAGATCTGGCTGCAGCCAAGGCCATACTGATCTGGGTAGCTGGTGCTGCTGAGGGCCATGTGTGGGTCCATGGTCTTACTGCAACTGGGGTTTGTGATGATGTTTGTGGCTGTATTAGCATAGGGGTCATTTGGAACCATGCTTTGCTGAGCCAGCTCCACCCTGCAGTGGCCTGGGATAGCTGGCCCTGCCCCTTGTTGGATAATGCAGCAGGAAAGCTGTCCTAAACCCTCAGGGGAGAGCTGCCCCCACACACACTTGGGGAAAGATGATGCCACCCCTCACCACAGGTGTGCATCTCACCTGGGCAACACACTAGAGCTGCCCCTGTGGTGGTGGACATAGGTGGGCCAGCCCTGAGGGCATGAGAGCAACAGCGGGCCACACCCTGCTTTATCTGCCGTGCGTGCGTGAGGGAGAATTGCCCTCCCTCCCTCTGCCCCTTGCTACCTGAGGCAGGCAAGTGAGATGGCCCCAGGGGTCACAAGAATAAGAGACTTAGCCCGGCTCCTCACCAGCTGCAGGAGAGAGGTCCCTGCACCCCTCCTGGTCAGCACACTAGAGCTGACTTTGCTGTTGGGTGCATAGGTTAGGTGAGCCAGCCCTAAAGGCATGAGAGCGGGAGAGCTGATCCTTCTCTCCCCACCCCCAATTCCCCCTACAGTAATCGGGAGAGGGGGCCCTGCACCTTGCCTGGGCAAAACAGTAGAGCTGGCCATGGTGGTGTGAGTGAAGGTGACCCAGATCTGAGAACCTGAGAGCAGGAAAATTGGCCCAGCTCTTGCAGGCTGCATTGGGTGAGCTGCCTGAGGCAATGCTGGAGAACTCATCCAGTAGTGATGATGAGGGAAAGCTCATAATCATGATGGTGGCCTGACCAACCCAGCTACAGGCTCAGAACCAGGACTATGAGTTGGCCCACTCCAACATCCACCTCATCTATGAACTGTTGGAGCAAATGAAGGGACCAGACCTGCAGATCTAAAACAGCAGGATCTCAGTGACACAGGAAAACAGGATATCCAAGAGGAGCCCCAGAGAGAGCCCATTATCAGTGGTGTAGCAGAAGCCAGCGCCTCGAGCCAGACCAATGAATCCTGGCAATGAACACTTGCAAGAAAAGATGAATGGACTAAAGGGTAAACTGTGACTCAACGGGCCGCACCACAGCGTCCACAACAAGATTCTTCTTTTCTCTTTTATTTTTTTCTTTCTTTCTTTGTTTTGTTTTGTTTTTGTTTTTTCTTTTAAATTTGGTTTTGTTTGGGAGGGAGTTTTCAAGGGTAGAGGGCAGATGTGAGGATGGGGAGATGAGTGGGGTTGGAATGCATGATGTGAAATCCACAAAGAATCAATAAAAGTTTTAAAAAATTAAAATACATGTGATACATGTACACAATGGAACTTTATTAAGAAGTAAGGAAAATGAAATTAAGACATTTGTAGAAAAATGGATGAATCAATGAACATTATGTTTAAGAAAAATACACTAGATTCAGAAAGACAGATGCCACATGTTTTCTCTCATGTGAGAACTCTAGATTTAAGTCTGGGGATGAAGGTAGAAGGGGACCATGGGGGATATTGTAGGGGAGGGCAGAAGAGAGAGAGTGATGGGATGCATGTGACAGCAAAGCAGAAGTGGGCACTGTTTGGGGACAGGAAGCAAGGCTGGGAAGAGGGGATGGGGTTGGAAATGAATTCTAACAAAGTATAACATTCATATAAAAATGCCACAACAAAACCCATTACTTTCTATGCAACTTCAAAAATGAATAAAAAATGAAAAGGAAAAAATAGACTTGTCCATGTCATATCAAGCTGATTCCTCTTTATTGCTGCAAAATGTTGTAGAGTGGGCACTCAAATTGTTTCAGAGAATATTATCAGGGGAGGAAAGCTGCCATAAACTTCTGGACAAGTATTTTTATAGACATGGGCCTTTATTTCTCTTGGTTATTGGGTACACACACACACACACACACACACACACACACACACACACACACGTAGGAATTTAATTTCTTTCTTTTTTTTGGGGGGGGAGTTTCCAGACAGGGTTTCTCTGTGTAGCTTTGTGCCTTTCCTGGAACTCGCTTTGGCGACCAGGCTGGCCTTGAACTCACAGAGATCCTCCTGCCTCTGCCTCCCAAGTGCTGGGATTAAAGGCCTGTGCCACCACCACCTGGCTTTTTTGTTTTTGTTTTTGTTTTTGTTTTTGGAAGTCCTCCACTTTTAATTTTAATTATTCTATGTTCTGTTGGCTGTTTATTATAATTTTGATTTTGTTTCTTTGTAAGAGTTTAAAAAATATTTGCTCAGTAATGACAGAATTAATATTAAAAGCAGAGCAGTGCAGTTGTTTTTATTGCTTTGGAAATTTGCATTTGTAGAGCAATTCATGCTGTATAGAATGAGATCACCCCTCACCTTGAGAAAGCAGCAATTACTGTAATGGACACCAGTAGACTTTTGCATTCTCATCACCAAAGGGCCCTTTCCAAGCCACTGTCTCTTCCTGGAATACAGATGTTTAGAAACCTAAGGGGTTGTTTGTTTTCTTCCATATACACCATGGTTAAATTTGTTCTCTGTATACTTGAAGAACATATGCTCAGAAGGGTCTCAGTAGCAAGAAGGATAGAATTGACCAGCTCAATTGACTCCTGCTGAAGGGAAAGTCTTATTTTAATAAACTAAATGTTTGATTTTTAAATAATATTTTATATTAAAAGATGGCTCGCACTACAGACAAAAATGACATTTGGTTTCTAACAGCTATTAGTTACTGCATGAGTTTGTATCTTGTCAGTTAAATGAGTTAAGGTCATTCAGAAGGGACCACATCTGTATGGACACAAATGTGTCAACTTGTGTGATAACTGAGACAGTACCTCATACAGTAGGAAGCAAGGCAATGATGCTGAATCTATGAATGGAGACTTTTCATGAATAGTCAGTGTCTAGCATGACGTTCTGGAAATGAGAGACTAGAGAGATGGCTCAGCTGGTAAAGTGCTGCTAAGCAAACATGAGGACCTGCTTTCAGATCCTGGCACCCATGGACAAGCCAGGTGCAGTAGCTGAAGGGCTGGGGGAGTGGGGAAAAGCAGATCCCTAGAGCACTGTCCAGCCAGGCTAGCCAATAATTAAATTACATGAAAGACCTTGTCTCACAGAATAAGGTGAGAGCATGTAGCTGGAGATTTCTCCAGTCCCACCAGGGCCCACAGCCACTCAGACCCAAGTAAACACACACAGACTTATATTACTTATAAACTGTATGGCTGTGGCAGGCTTTTTTGCTATCTAGTTCTTATATCTTAAGTTAACCCATTTCTATTAATCTGTAAGTTGCCACATGGCTTGTGACTTACCGGTACTTTACATCTTACTTCTCATGGCAGTGGTGATTGGCAGCGTCTCCTGATTCAGCCTTCCACTTCCCAGAATTCTCCTGATTGTCCCCCTATACTATACTTCCTGCCTGGCTACTGGCCAACCGGCGTTTTATTTACCAGTCAATCAGAGCAACACATTCACAGCATCCCCAGAAAGAGCAGTTAGAATAAGTCACTTGGCATTGACTTCTGGTCACACACACACACAAACACACACACACAACTACACCAAGAACACACACACACACACACACACACACACACACACACACACATACACACACAGCTCCACCAAAAGCAATGTCCCAGAAATGTTTATGAAAGCAAAACAGAAAAACTTGTAAGAAAAAATGAAACAAGCAGAAGGAAAGAAGGAAATGTAATTCTAACAATCTTGGCTGTTATAAAGCACACTCCCCACAGCATCCAATGTCTCCTCAACTCAGCATACTCACGATTGAGCTGACTGTATGCACTGAACTACAGCCAGCCTACAAGCCCTAATCTTGCACCTTCCAATACTGTCACAAGCCAGCATTGTTCAGCTCTCTCCCTTTCTCACCAATCTATTCATTCAGAAATTATTTCATTCAACAAATAATTTACTGGGAATCCTTTGCATGCCTGACTCTGGTACGATATATAATCCAGCACATTCATTTTGGATCTCCTCACCTTGAAAAGCATTTCTATTATCAAGACCATAACTATTACAGTTTTGATTTCTTAGGCAATAAACCTATCCTTTGAGACATCCCAGACTTGAGAACAAAGGCTGGAAAATTCATTGCCCAGCTTAATTTTCTAGTCATAGATGATGGCTCATGGAGGACTCATCTGATAACCATTTCTATTGAACTGCTCTGTCCAGCTGAGAGAAACAGTTCCATTAACAAAATTATTTTCTTTTCCTTCCTTACCACAGCAGTAAAAACTCACTGTGCATTTAATTGGGATTTTCAATTGTGTGAGGACTCATAATTCAATTAGAGGTAGAGTTTGGGGTGGATCAGGACTATTGGAGATGCCTAGGGAAAGGGTCTTCATATACATGATGGAAGACATGGGACACAATGACCCAGTAGGAAGGTGAAAGGATGTAACTTGGATTGAGAAATCTCATTTTCTGGCAATGTGAATGTCAAACTCTGGACCATGGAGAAGGGTAACAATGAGATCACAAAAAAAAAACAACAACCAAACTTTAATTTTATAAGGACCTGATGAGTGCTTCTTACAGAAATGGTAAAAACAAGGACTCCACAGTTAGAGATATCATCTCTCCAAAGACTTCTCATGCAAACCTTAATTTTAATTAAATGACCAGTCTGAAATCTCTACCACTCTGTCCCTCACCTCCCTTGCTCTAACCAGCATCCATGAAGGAAGCTGAGACAAGTGTTTCCCTTGCTTGCTATTTATTTCTAATTAATCTCTTTTCCATTGTGTCTTTTTTACCTGTGGCCACTGTCTTTTATTCCAAACAACACAAGAATTTGTTATAAACATGGCCTCCTCCTCCAGCTCCTTTCTGGCCTTCCTCTTTGGTCTGTCTTGCATTCTCCCACTCTCTGCAGCTTAAATGTAAGCCAAAAACAACCTTGGCCAAGGTGAAATGAGCAATGCTTGGGCTGAACTTCAAGGAAACAGAAACATTTAATGCTGCCTACCCGTGTCCAGAAACAATAAAACTGTTCATTGACTTTTTTCCTCCTTCAATAAGTCTTCCTGCTATCAATTGCCAACATTCGAGACAAAACAAAAATAACTTTGATCATAGTCAACATTATCATTTGGTGCTCCACTTATGAGTATTGAAAAAGGGTAACTACATTTTGTTGTGAATATACATGTCATCCATACTAAGTGATTTTATGAAGACACAATAACGTTAAGAATGTCAGTATTGGAGACCAGAGAGATGACTCAGAAGATAAAAGAGCTTGCTGGGCAAGCATGCTGACTGAGTTTGACCCCCTAGAATCCACATAAAAAGTTGAACGCAGTAGCATGTATCTGCAACCCCAGCATTCTTGTGGGCCAGCTAGCCTGCAGTACACAGTGGAGTGGTAGAAACATGAGACCTTACTTGAAACAAGGTAGAAGGTGAGAACCAACTCCCAAAAATTGTCCTCTGACCCCCCCCACACACACACACATGCCCACACACCTACATATCATACACATACACATATATCAGACACACACACAGGTGCACATTCACATGTGCACAAAGGAATGTGACTATTGGTACTGGCAAGAGGCTCAGTGAGTAAAGTACTTGCTATGAAACTATGAATTCCTGACTTCAGACCATTGGCACCCATGTGAAAGCCATGTGCAACATGTCCATTTGTAACCCAGCTCTGGGGCCTCAGGCACTAGCAGATCTTTACTGGTCAGCCAGTCTAGACCAAATGGCAAACTCCAGAGGCATGAGAAACCCTGTCTCAAAAAATGAGGTGAAAAGTGATAGAAAATAACACCTAAAGTCAACTTCACACACATTCACATGCTCAGGAGATCACACCTACACACACATGTGTACATGCTTGCATATGAGAAGGGCAGGGACATTATTAATGACTTGGATGTGAAGACACATTCTGATTGCAGCACTAGGGAGCCTAAGGTGGGAAAATCATGAGTTTGGTATAAACTTGGGCTATACTGTATGCAAGGCTGTGCAGTCTTCATGCACAGGCACAGACTAGTACTTAGAATGAGCACCATACTTTCCATACATGGCAAATCCTTCATGTGCACACAGCATATGTGCATTCATACAGGGGTCAAGCTCCAACACTAGGTGTCTTCCTCTATAGCTCTCCACTTATTCTTTTAAACAAGATTTCTCACTGAACCTGGAGTCACTGACTCAGCTAGACTGACTGGCCAGCGGGTCTCAAAGGCCCTCCTATCTCTGCCTCCTCAGTGCTGGGGTTGGTTGAAGAGATGTGCTGCCATGCCTAGCTTTGTATTTGGGTTCTGGAGATCTGAACTCAGGTCCTTATGCTTTGCACAGTCATTATAGACTGAGCTACATCTCCAACTAAACCTGCAAGTCTTTCTCAGTATTCCCCCATGCTGGGTATATGTGTGCAATAGGAGTGAATGTGCTGAGAGAGATGGTTACTTTCTGTATTCCAAATATATATCATTGGCCCCTTGCAGAAATGAACATATAGGAGATAGCTTTCAAGATGACTGAACAGAGACTAGAAGGCAAGGTAAACACAGCTATAAAGGAGAATCCTTTCTGTCCCAAGGCTCTTAACAATACAGGAAGTCAATGAAAAAGCCAAGGAGAAGTATCTCCAGGGGAGAGCAAGAGAGCAGGGTTGGATGCAGCCACCTTTCAATTAATCTCTTTCTCTAGAATCCCACAGTCAAGGTTGTGTACTACCATGGTTGGCATCTTGAATGTCCCCCAAATGCTGTTTGATCCTGAGCATGGTGCTATTGAGAAATGGTAGAACCTCCTCTCAACACAGAAGGGCCAAGTGGGGAGGTCTTTAGGACACTGGGACTAGCCCTTAAAGGGGATTTGGGGGAATTAGGTCTCTCCTCTCTCTTCTTGGTGTTTTGGACATGAGGTAAGAGGTTTTTCTCAGACACATGTACCTATGATGTGGACCCAAGGCAATGAGGACGAACCATGGACAGGAACCTCTAACACTGTGAACCCTGCCCCCTGGGAAAAAAAATGACTTCTTCATAAGAAGAAGAAAATTGGCTATCTTGAGTATTTTGGAACTGGCAGAAGGCTAATGTGGTCATTTCAGAGTTCTAGTCTCGGAAACAGAGAACACTAGAAATTATAACCATGGACCTCCCATGGCCTCTGGAGCCAAGGTTCAGTTCTTCTGATTTAACTGACCCTTTTATAATCACATATTTATATATTGATTTCTCAACAACTTAGAGCCACACTGTTTACTTGTTTAAAAAAGTATCTTTCCGTAACTGTATCTAATCATTTCTATTTCCTCCTTTATTTTCTACTTCCTATTGAACCTTGGGCACTAGGAAAGTACCATATGATTTTTACTTGTCGATTAAGGAATTAAAGTGCATAGTTTTTAAATAACTGGTTTCTGAGATAGATATTGGAGTGAGGTTTGACTCAAGTCTTCTGACTCCAAAACTGAGTTAACCATTATACTGTCAACCTCCCCCAACAAAGACAGAAAGTCACAGTAGATTGCCTGTGTCTTCTAGGGATATTGACAGAGTTAAATGACACAATTCAGGTTCAGCACCTGCAACATGGTAAGAGATAACAAATATTAGTGACAGAAATGTTACTGGATTGATGGTGCTGGAAACATGGGAGGTTGGAGAGAGAGAAGCAGAGGAACATCTGGCTTTCATCTATTCTGCTCCTTCAGTCCTGATCTCCAGTGCTCTGTTATTATGTGAGCGGTGTTCCAGCGAGTCCTCATCACAGTGAGAAGGAGCAGGGTTAGGAGGCATTCTGGTTAATCTTGGTTGTTAATTTGACGAGATCTATAATCACCGAGGAAGCAAATTGTCACAAAAGTCTGCAAGCAGTTTTCTAGATTCCGTTCAGTGAGATGGGAGGAGCCACTCTAAAGTGGGCGGCGCATCCAATGGGCTGGGGTCTTGGGCTAAGTCAAATGGAGAAACTAAGAGTCAGCGTCCTCCCTCTTTCTGACTGCAGATGCAATGTGACCAGCTGCCTCGAATTCCTGCAGCCACGGCTTCCCTGCCCTGGTGGACTGTACCCTAGAACTGAGGGCCAAAATAAACCTCTCCTTGCTTGTTTTTGGCCAGCAAGGAGGCAAGTGGTGACTGGAGAGTAGCTTATAGTTTGAGAAAATCTTCATTCATGTGGAATTTAAAGAAGCGTTTGCTTTCAGATGTTGAGATATCACATTACTCACCTTGTTTCCAACAGGAATCAGAGATGTTTTGTCAGGCTGGTCTTGTGTTCATTTTCCTATCTGGAATGATTTCAGAGGGCAGTGTGACAGCATCAGAGGAAGACAGGAGGGGTTGGAGGCAGCTCTGGTACTAATAATGGGTCTGTCCTCATTCAGCTCTTAATCTCAGGTAGTACTGAGGTCTACTGTCCACACTGTGGGTCTCAATATTAGAGTGTACAAGGAGCCTGTGCCCACTGTTGAGACCTCTGGGGAAAAGAGAAGGTAGAGCTTAGGGAAACTCAATCTAGCTGTCAGAAGACAGTCAATCAAATATGTTAAGCCCTTTACTTAGTAGGAGCTAACCAATATTAGTGGCAGGCAAGATGATTGAATACTAACTCCCTAAGGCCTTCAAAGATGTAGGGAGAAAGCAAGTGAAGTCAAGAGCAAAGGTCAATGTTCTCACTTGCATCTGACATAGCTAGAGAGATAGCATGCTTACATATGTTCACATACATATATATGGACATTGTTTAGACCTTTAGAAGATCCTTCTGCTGAATACAAATTTATAGAAATATCTTATTAAAATATCTCTGTACTTTTTTAAATTTTGAAGTATTATTAGTGAAGTTTTTAATTTTTTTTTTTTTTTTTACAAAAGTGAAGTGTCTTGGCTTTCATCACTTCCACTTCTTCCTCTCTTCTGAGCCTCTTGCCTACCTGCTGCATACCTGACTCAGCGGGCAACACTGAGTTTACCCCATACACGTGACTTACTTCTTCAATCTAGTGGCTAGGAGAATCTTCATTTATTTCCTTAAAACTTGACACTGTTTAATGGTTCCTCCACTAGGCTGGCTGTAATTGTTCCAACCCCTGCTAGACTCCACTAACTGTCCCCACTTCCTGTCCAGTTTCTGCCCGTCTACCAGGTCATAGCATGACAAGACCTCAGAGAAGCAAGGGATTTTGGTGTGCGACGGACACATCGTCCTGGTCTTCCTTTGAGGAGTTGGGCTTTGATGTGGGGAGGGTATTGGCAAGAACAAATCCTAAGAGAGGTTATTCCTGATTCTGGAAAAGGAAGAAAAGATGTAGTGTCAAAAAGCCAAGGAGATCATGGACTCTTCTACAGACTCCTTTACAGGAAAGGAAGCGTGGTTGGATTGGAAATCAAGACACCGATGGAAGGGTGCTATCTTAGCATTAACTGTGAGCTTGATACAGCCTAACATCTCCTAGGAGAGAACAAAATCTTAATTGAGAAATTCTCTTTATCATGTTGGTCTGTGGAGGTATCTGTCTTCCTTGTCTTAATTGAAGTAAAAAGGCCAGACTCTCTCAACCCATCCCCAGGCAGTGATTCTGGGCTGTATAACAAGGCTAGCTAAACATAAATCAAGTTTTAATACACTGTGTGATAGGTAGATAAGGCTGGCCATTGTACCATTTCTTTCTTTTGGATTCTCAGGCATGACTTGGCAGTGTAAGAACTCTGTAAAACTACAAAGTCAATTAAAAGTTACTGTATGGGGGGCGTGGCTAAGCACAAGCAAGCTAGTCAGCTAGCAAGCAGCATCGTGTGATTCCTTTTGTACTCCCTTGCCTGAGTTCTCCAGTCAGAGGTCATGCTAGGTGGAGCAGCAAAGAAGATCCTGCTTTCAGGCTCCTGCTAACTTCTCTCAGTGATAGACTATGACCCCGGAAATACAGGATGAAATAAACCCTTTCCTCCCCAATTGCTTTTGGTCAGAGTGATTTATTACAGTAACAGAATGAACTTAGAACAGACGAGCCACATCTCTGGATAGACTGGCCCTTCATCATAGCCAGGAGAGGTAGAAGCCTGTGCACTCAGGTCCAGGAATCAGAGGAGATAGGAAATTTAGGAGCAGGTGCACCAGGGGGAGGGGAGAACCCCAGATCAGACAAGGCCAGCCTTCATTTTTCTTTCTCAGCTTTATAATCTTCTACTTGAACAATATCACTTACAAATATGCACATTTTTAAGAGTTACCATGCATACAAAAGACAAGAAGAAAATACACACTGCCAAGAAACATTATTAGACATGACACAAATATCAAAGCTATCAGCCAGAATCTGACACAATAGTATGTGGTACATTAAGGCCTCTAATGGAAAAGTTGGATTACAAGCAAGATCAGATAGGAACTTTCCAGCCAGATGGAAGCATGAAGACAAAACAAATGGAAACACTAGTTACAAACCTCCAGGAACAAAGATGAGGGGTCCTTTGCTTCCTCAGCGCACTCAACACAGATGAGAAAACAATCCAGAACTTTAAGATAGGACAATAGGAATTATCCTAGTGACACTAAAAGAGACCCAGCAGTTGGGGGCCTCAGATTAGGAGTTTACCAGGAAAATGCCAACAGCTTTGTGGACAGTGGAACTAGTTAGCATCCTGACTCTGTAGGTGAACATGTGGGTCTAAGCACTTAGGAAGGAAGACTGGGTATCCCAAACTGGAGATGTTTTAGAAATTTAAAAAATAATAATAATCTTGAATTATCAAACCAGTCACTCTCTTTGGGAATGCGTTTTGGGACTAACCAGGTAATACACAGGAAACATGCTGGAGTTAATACTGACCTCTTTAATCCGTGTGCTCTGGCAATCTGGTGAAGCAGACTGCCTCTGTTACAGGAAATATGTTATTAATACAAAGGACCTAACTATGTCAAAATACAGTTATCAAATGTTCTTAAAATGTTTACTTCCTGTTCACCTCATTAAGTGGGTGGTTTTCAGTCTGTGAGGAAGGTCCAATTCATTTTCCTCATCCATCTCAGACTGACATCATTTATAAGATAAAAATGTAAAATAAAAGAGATGAAACACAAGTACCAGTTTGTTTATTATCTCATTTGAAAGGTGTTGAATTGTTCTGTTAAACCTTCAACAAAGTTTTGTTTTCAGTGTCTATACTTACCGCAACCTGTGTTAACTCACAGTTGATTGCCAGTTCCAGGGCCACTCTCTTCATTAACTATAAAACCCACGGGTTTGTCTATAGCTAAAGTTTTTCTGGTTCTGCCTGGCTCACAGTCAGGACAAATCTCTCTCACCCGCCAGTCCCACAGTCGCTCAGACCCAACCAAGTAAACACTCAGAGACGTATATTGCTTACAAACTGTATGGCTGTGGCAGGCTTCTAGCTATCTACTTCTTCTATCTTAAATTAACCCATTTCTATTCATCTGTGCTTTGCCACGTGGCTCGTGGCTTACTGGTACTATACACCTCTCATGGCAGTGGCTGGCAGGTCTCTCCACCTCAGCCTTTCACTTCCCACAATTCTCTTCTCTGCTTGTCCCGCCTATACTTCCTGCCAATCAGTGTTTTATTTATTAACCAATCAGAGCAACACATTTGACATACAGAACACCCCACAGCATTCGTCTGAATTCTATGACTCTGAAATCTTGGTGACTGGCATGTGACATGAAAATAGGCATGGTTCCATGGATGACCAAGTCCCAGTCACAGCTAACTTCATTACAACACAGTACTTCTCTGTGTGGTGCTAGAAAGCTTAACTGTATATAACTCAGGCTGGCCTTGAACTTGTGGCCCTCCTTCCTCAGACACCCAAGTGCTGAGATTGCAAACATATACTGCTATGCCTGGATTTTGACTGATCCTTTGATAATGGAACCAGACTTCAACCACAAGTTCATGAAAATGAAAATATATTTTTTTCCCAAGTTCTAAGGAGGAAGTGCCTCACACCACAGGGAGGCTTTTCCTCAAAGCTCAGCCTTCCACTATCTGGGTCCACAGATTGCGGGGATAGCACTATGCTTCTAGGAGAGGAGGAACAGTCTGAGTGTGGAACAGCTCATAAATGCCGACTCAGCGCAATAGAGCTGGACTCTGTCCAAAACAGTAGCTGGAAAAGGGAGAGGTGGGAAACCCAGGGCAGATTCAAGAGCTGCCGTGGCCCTGCATCTTGAGGATGCCCATGGCAGTTCTACTGAAGATTTCTTTTGCTGTCAGAATTGGGTTTTTTGTCTTCATGCTCAGGCAGACTCGTGCAAAATTGCCTTTGACCCACTCATAATGCCCCATCATGTCAAACATGGAAGTACGTTACTTCTAATGTAATCCTAAAGACACTGTGTGGACCATGTGCCTTTTCATTATCCTCACCTTACAAGTAAGGGCACAGGGGAAAAGCCACCCAGCCAACTGCCCAGTGGGCCTTCACTAGGGACCTCAAAAGGCTGAAGAACATACCCCTTATGTACATGCAACTACTTGTAGTGGTGTACACAGCTCAGCACACTGGGATTTGACCTTCTAGTGGGGAGGAGAAGAAATAATTCACCATCAGCATGACTCGTATAATTCCTGTGTTGCAGTTCCCACACTTACATTTCCTTCAAATACATTAAGGATGAAGTACCCCTATGATCCAACAACACAAGATGGCTGACTGCAGAGAGGCTGTGTGTTGGCATCCAGGGCCGTCTTGGCACTAGAATGTTTGCAGGGGTGTGCAAGGATTTGGTGCCATTCATGATTCTACAGCTGGGACCAACAGTGCCCCCTAGAGGTATTAAAGATGTACTGCCAAAAAAGGAAGTTATTGCTTCCCAGATTTTCCCTGGGCTTTTCCTAGACCTCAGCTTTGATGGCCATTGAGATGGGCAGAGCTTGCAACACAGGAAATTTAGGGAAGTGCCTAGGATCAGCCACAAAACCAGCAAGTGTAGGAGGTAACCAAGACTTAATTTATGCCAATAATTTAGCAAGTAGCTCACAGGCTCCCTGGGCCAGTAAAAATGGGGGTGGCGTGGGGTGTGGGTGAGTAGAGGGAATGCTTTAGGGCCAGCTTCAGTGTCAAGAACTGTTGAACCTGTGTAATGCTCAGACACACACTTTCAGATGGAAAACTGCTGAACTAAAGTGAAAGATCGTTAAGAGACCTGCTGGGGTCTTAATGATATTGATAATAATCACCTGAGCTATATTACAAAGCTTTGTAATAAAAATAGCATAGCACTGACATGAAAACACACGTGTAGATTGTGGTGGTTTGAAAGAATATGGCTCCCAAAGAGAGTGGAACTCTTAGGAGGTGTGGCCTAGTTGGAGGAAGTGTGTCACTGTGGGGGTGGGCTTTGAGGTCTCTTTTGCTCAAGCTTTGCTCAGTGTAACAGTCAGTCTACTTCCTGTTACCTGCAAGACATAGCACTCTCAGCTACCTCTCCAGCACCATGTCTGCCGCCATGCTGCCATGTCCCACCATGATGATCAGGCCCAGGCGCAGAGTTATGACTTGGCCTGCCCCAACATCCACCCCGTCTATTATCGCTGGCGCACGTGAGGGGACCTGACCCACAGACCCAAAGCTGCAGGATCTCCACAACACAGGGCACCAGTGGGATGTCCAGGAAGAGTCCTAGTGTAGCATTGATCATGTGGTGGAGACAAGGGGCCTTGAACAAGACCAATGACTCCTTGCAATGAACACTTGCAAGTAGAGATGCATGGACAAAGAGCTATATGGCATGACCTGTTGGGTCACACTGCCGCTTCCATGATAAGATTTTTAATTCTTTCCCTTTTAAAAAATTTTTCTTATTTTATTTTCTTCATTTTTTCTTTTGCATTTTGTTTTATTCAGTGGAGGGCAGATTCGAAGGGACAGGGAATGAATGGGATCATGATGAAAAAACACTTTGACTAAATAAATTTTATTTTAAAAAGAGTTGTCTTGATCATAGTGTTTCTTCACAGCAATAGAAATCCTAACTAAGACACAGATCAACAGAACAAAGTACAGTGAAACACAAATGGAGCCTAGACGAGTTAGAGCCATTTAATATTTGAGCACTACTCCACAAATGCAACTGGAGGAAACTCAGCATCTTGAATAAGTAGTTCTAGGGGAACTGGATGTCCATTGGTAGAAGAATGGAATTAGACTTGTATCTATCACCCTGCATGAAAATTAACTTCAAATGACTCAAAGACCTCAATGTGCAACCTGAAATGCTTAAACTGCTAGAAGACAACATAGGAAGGACCCTACTTAGTAGCCTGTATTCATTTGTAGATATTTTCCTGAGAATTTTTGCATATGTGTTTGTTCATCAGAGATACTGACCTGTGGTTTTCTTTTTTGTTGTGTCTTTACCTGGTTTTGGTAATAGACTGATACTGCTTTCATGGGGGTTTGGAAGTGCTTGTTCTCTTTCTACTTTTTTTTTTTTTAATATTTAAGAAGTATTGGTTATAGTTCTTTGAAAGCCTGGTAACATTCTGCTGTGAACACATCTGGGTTTGGGTTAGTTTTTGTTGAAAGATTTTTTTTTTCTATTTTGATCTCCTTTTTTGTTATGAGTTTAGTTAAAAAAATTTTTAAATCTCTTCTTAGTTTAATTTTGGTGGTTTGGATGAATCTACTAATTCATCTATTTCTTTTATACTTTCTAGGTTAGTGGAATATAGGTTTTTAAAGTATTCTCTTGTAATATTACGAGTTTCCTTGCTATCTATTGTAACATTTCCCTGTTCGTTTCTGATTATGTTAATTTGGGTCTCTTTTCTCTTTCCTTTTGTTAATGGGACCAAAGATCTGTTGATCTTGTTTATATTTTCAAATAATCCAGTCTTAAACTCACTGGTTATTTGTATTGTTTTGTTTATATTTCATTAATGATGGGTGACAGCATAGGTGTTTTGAACACCATTAGAAATTATATTGACTTAGGAAAATGCCAGTCACAGGTCCTCATCATGAGTCTATGATCTCTCCAGCCTTGGGTAGTTGGCTAGGTTTACAGTATCAGGCATGGATTCCCTCCTGTTGAATTGGCCTTATGTCCAATTAGACAGCTCTTGGTTACCCCAAGATACAAGCACCACTATTACAATATTGTGGATATCATGCCAGGAATACCAACTGCTCTTCTCCCTTGGCAGCTTGCACAGAACTTTCCAGTTCTATGAAGGCCAGTTCCCCAGGAGGAGGCTTCTGGGTCAGTTCCAGATAGATTTTTCTAAATCGTGTGTTCCAAGTGTGGTATCTTCAGCAATGGCCTTACCTACAAATTGTGGGAGGCAAACAGCAATAGTTTATATTGGTTTGGGGGGTGGGGAGGTGGGGTAGGGGTCTCTTGGACTCCTCTAACCAACAGCTTTAGAAGTTTCTCATGACTGTGCCTGGGGTTTCATTAGTCTATGGCTCTTAGGGGTGCATTATCACCCCAGTAGCATAACTTCATTTAAACTGTATATCCATAAGTTTTGGTAAATGTAAACTAATATGTTTATCTATGTCCTCTTTTAATCATCCTTAGTGCTGTTTACCCCTCCCTCCTCCCCCCCCCATCTCTGTATAGCCCCCCCCCCCCCGTCTCTGTATAGCCCTTCCTCCCCCTTCCCAGCCAAAGTCCCTCCTCCACTTTTCTCACTTCCCCTATCCACCTGTGTTCTGCTGGTCCCCTCCCACCACAAGGTCCCTTTTTACTTTCCCGGTGTCTGCTGCTATTCTCGATGATACACTCTCATCTAAACATCTGGAGCCAGGATCCACAAATAAGAGAGAACATGCAGCATATATCTTTCCATGTTACCTCACACAATATAACATTTTTCCAGTTCTACCCATTTACCTGCAAATTTCATGGACAAAAAGAGAAAAAAAAAAAAAAAGAACAGAAAGTTGGGTGGGTAAAAAGGTAAGGAGTAGATCTAGGAAGAGTTGGGGGAGTGACCTGAATATGATCAAAATACATTGTATGAAATTCTCAAAGAGTTAATAAAAACACTGTTTAAAAATAATAAGCAGATGAATGGATAAAGGAAGGTAACAACTTGAAAAACCCTTAACAAGTAAATAAGTAATGCTATTCTTAAAAATAGGCAAATGACAATTCTCAAAGACAGAAATATAGCCTGTAAGTACCTTTTAAATGCCCAAAATCTTTAGCCATCAAGGAAATGCCAATCAAAACTACATTGGGATTCAGTGTCAGATGTAATAAAACAAGAAATAAGAAACGCTGGCAGGAATGTGGGGAAGGAACCATTATACTCTGTTGGTGGGAATGTAAATTAGTACAGCCATTTTTAGGACACTGTGGAGGTTACTAAAAACAAAACCACCAAAAAAATGAAAACTAGAGCCACCAAGCTGCATAGTGGGATGTGTCTGTACTCTCAGAATGTGGAAGGTGAAGGCATCTCTGATTGTGAGCTTGAAGCCATTTTATACTACATACAAACCACTATCTTTAAAAAAAAAAAGGGGGGGGGGGAACTTTCATATGATCAATATTGTATTAGTTTGCTTCTCTATTGCTGTGGTAAAACAGTGATCAAAACCAACTTGGGGGGTGTTATTTTGTTATTCTTCCACATCACCGTCCATTTTGAATAGTCAGGGCAGGAATTCAAGCAAGAACCGGAGGCAGGAGCTGATGCAGAGGCCACAGAGGAATGCTGCTTACTGGCTTGCTCCTCACAGCTTGTTCAGCCTGCTTTCTTATAGAACCGGGGACTACCAGCCCAGGGGTGGCTCCACCCACAGAGGGCTAGACCCTCCCACCTCAGTCATCAGCCAATAAAATGCCCCCACAGACGTGCCTACAGACCACTCTGGCGGAAGCACTTTCTCAATTGAAGTTCACTTTTCCCAGATGACCCAGGCTTGTGTCGAGTTGACAAACAAATGACAACAACAACAATAACAACAACAACAACAACAAAGTAACAAACACACCACGTCAAATATCTGTATCTCTCCTGGGAGTCTGAACATAATAGGTGTGTCTGCACAACCAACTTTACTGAACAATATTCATAGTTATTAAAATACTTTTATGAAAAAACTAATCATTTATTTGAGGTAAACATGGTACTAAAGCCTTTAATCCCAGCGCTTGGGAAGTAGAGGCAAGTGATCTCTGTGAGTTCAAGGCTAGCCTGGTCTACATAGACAGTTCCGGGCCAACCAAGGCTATCTTGTGAGACCCTGTCTCAAAAAATATATTCATTTATTTATTTGTTTGTTTGTTTGTTTATTTATGTGTGTAGGTGGGTGGCATGCACCAACACACTTGTGTGGTGGTCAGTACACAATTTGCAAGACCTGATGCTCTCCTTCTGGGAATCAAATGCAGGTCATTGGGCTCGGTGGCAAGTGACTTCACCAGATGAGCCATCTTGTCAACCCTAGACTGTCTTCCAAGGGCATTGTCTCTTGAGCATTAAGTTACTCTGGCAAGCAGGACTCTACTACCTTGGCTTGCAGAGTTTCCTCTGTAAGATCTTCCACCAGCCAATTTGTCCATAAATGTGTGCCGCTGAGCTGCAGGTGAGGGGTAAAGGGTCCCATAGACCAAGACGTCAAGTAGGGGAAGCCTCAAAATTGGATCTTCCAAAGGATGGGACTTAAGTCTCCTTAGAATATTAGGTTACTGCTCCACTCAGTGTTCTGAAAATCAGATTGGTGGTTACTGGAGCGCTCCACAGGAAGTCTGTGTGGCTTTTTGTCATACCTGAAATGGGGTCCTGGATCATGAAAATTAGAAACATTTCTCCACTCAACCAGCAGCAACAAGATTCACAGTTTGGGTCAGATGTGGCTCAGAATTTTAGCCAAGCAGCCAATTCCTTGGAGTTGAAAGTCAAACTGTCAAGTTGTCTTTTCCAAGTGTCTGGTCTAACCAGTCCTGTGTCAGAAGGTGCTGTTGGTGACATTGGCACTGTCCCTGCTCCCTTGCCTCCCCACACTGAGCGTTCTGCTGGGCCCTTTGGTCACATTTGCTCATATTGTAAGGATTCTGTCTCAACACCAACAGCTTTCAGGGCACCCATTTCACTGTTGCCGTGTGTTTCACCCCTCATTACTGACACGAAGGACTGTATTGTAGGGATGGACCTTATTTTTAAAACATGCTCATCGGTTGATGAAAATCTGGGTGTTTCCACTTCTCGGCTTCTTTTGGTTAATCCTGTGAACACTCACACTCGTTTACAGTTTTTATGTGGACAGGGCATACGGTTTTCATTTCCTTTGAACCTACCTCTAAGATTAACATGATCAGGTCACATGGTAGTTCTATGTTTAACATTAATGTTTTAACACTGAGAAACTTTTAAACTCTTTCAAAGTTGCTGTGCCTCCTTACAATCCCACTAGCAATATGTCAGGCCCATTTTTAAGTTGAGTGGGCTGTTTTTTTATTGTCAAGTGTACCATTCTTTATCATTTCTGGATAAAAGCCCCCTGTCATATAAAAATATTTTCCCCATCCTGTAGGAAAATTCATAGAAGATGCTGGACCTCTGGGAAGATGGGGGGGGGGGTGATGGGAACGACTGGCGGGTATACAGTTTCTTTTTGTGATGTTAAACAAGTTCTAAAATTGTTGAAAAGGTTGCACCACTCTAAAAATCTCCTTGAGTTACGTAATTTACAGTGGAGATTTTTGTGGAGCCTGACTGGTCTCTCCACAGAGATTTGGTAACTGAACATCTCAGAAGCGGCAGAACTAGAATTTGAGTTCATGTCTGCCAAACACCACAGTCTGTGCTGCGTGGGGGTTGTCTGCATTTGAATGTCCTAAAGGGCACCTGCGTTGAGGGGTTGGTACCTAGGTTGTGGCACTATCGGAAGGTGCTGGAAACTTTAGGAGGTGGTATTGAGTGACAGGAAGTTAGGCTGTGGGGATCTGCCCTTGAAAAGGGTAGCCTGGCCCTTCACTTTCTTTTTTAAGATTTATTTCATTATTTTTATTTATGGAGTATGTAGGTCAGGGTGAAAGGTATATAAGCTTCTTCACTTTCTTGATGTTCACTTTCTCCAATCAGCACGGTCAACTGACCACAGACTGGACCTCTAACACTATGAACTCAACCAAATCGTTCCTTCTCGCCAGTCAATTCTACGGGATGTTTTGTCACAGTAACCAAAGTCAGGAAGAGGAGAGAGAATTGCATTGGATGGGGAAAGTACAGAAGAGATGTGGGATGTACGACAGCAAGCTGCTTACAGAACTTGTGAAGACAGATCAACCCTGCGGTGGTGGCACACACCTTTAATCCTGGCACTTGGGAGGTGGATCTCTGTGACTACAGGCCAGCCTGGTTCACATATTGAATTCCAGGCAGCCAGAACTACATAGAGAGATTCTAACAAAACAAAACCAGCGAAAGAAACAAAACAAGGCTGGATCAAGACTGTGAGCTGTGTTTAGTCACATGACCACTTCCTTGGTCAAAACTGACAGAAAGATTAGACTTACTGAACAACAAGAAAGGATACGGGAAACTAAACTTAAAGAATGGCGTAAGGAAAACAGTGACCCTCATGCTCTGCGCTGAGAATGCAGACTAACACAGCCCTATGGAAATCAATATGGGAGTCCTAAATCAGGCATAGAACTGCCGTATAATACGGATACACCACTTATAAGGATATGTTCAAGGGCCCATCAGCATACTAGAGAGGTTCTTGCACTTTTGGGCTTATTGAAGGGCTATTTACAAGAGCAGAGGTGAGAAACCAGCCTAGATGTCCATCAATAGGCCCAGGGTAAAGAAAATGTGGTATATATTAACAGTGAAGTTCTATTCAGCTCGATAGTGATGTTGTGATTTTCAAGGCAATATCTGTAGCTGAGATTATCATGTTAAGTTAAATAAACCAGAGTCAAAAGGACAAACATATTTTTTCATTCATATGCAAGAAAAAAGTGTGTGTGTGTGTGTGTGTGTGTGTGTGTGTGTGTGTATGCAAGTGTATAAAAGAGATGATCTTGAGGGAGAAGAGAGTCTAAAGGGATTGGGTAAAAAAAGAAAAAACCAAAGGAGTAACAGAAAGGGAAAACACAAGCATTACAAGTTTTCACTCAAATATGCAATCCTAAATTAAGTATGTTTACATTCGAGAATATATTTGAATATACCATATATGTTGACATGAAAGCAGAGGAGGAATGCTTGAGAGAAAGGAGGGATCAGAGAAAGAGAAGCAGGGACAAGGCAGTGTAGTGGGAGTAACTACAATAATATAAACGTATGACATTGTGAGAGTGTCATAATGAAACCCACTATTCTGTATACCAGCTTAAAAATAATTTTTAGAAAGAATGTTACTAAGAAACCACATAACTCCAGTAATGCCAAATAATAATGTGTCCAACAAGGACCCTGAGTTCAGACAGTTTTATGGGTTAATTTCACTAAGCATTAGAAAAATGAGCTAATGCTGAGTTTTCTTGGGCTTTTCCAAAAAACAGAAGCAAGAGTATTCCCAACTTTACTTTCTTTCTCCAAGAATCAGAGCACAGTGACAATCAAACCAAAACCAAGGTCTGACAATATAACAAGCTCAATGTCTGACATCTGGGATTCATTCACAATCTCTGGGCTCCAACGGGCTTGTGCAACCATCCACAGTAAACATGGCTTGTCTTGTAGGCTGAGGCCAGAGCAACTCCATACCTGCTGCTATCCTTAACAGTCATTCTATAGTACTAGTGTCTCCAAAATGCTGGGGTCCCTGCTGCAACTATGCATTACCTTCACCAACACCTCTCCTGGGCTCTCTTCCGAGACACCACATGGAGCCAAGCCTCAACTTCTCCCATGACTCCTAAATTCTGAGGCTTCTTTTACATCTGAGGCTTCACCTTCACCGATAGCTTCTCCTCGCCTTTCAGAGTTCCAAATATCAGCTGTTTTCCATCACCCCTTCATTACTCCACTACCTGGGTAACTCTTATATTACCAAGTTTATATTACCAGAATAAGATTCAGCCTCGGCCCCCTCTGGACTACAACTTCTGTGTGCTGACCCTGAAGAAATACATCCCAGAAGATTTCACCTCAATGATGCTGGTCTCTTCTTAAGTACAGCTGATTCTTCAACCCCAACTGACCTCTGTCAATTGGCCCAACAAGGCAAAGGTTTCACTTTAGTTGTTCTTAAGTCAAAATATCATGCAAATGACCTTCATAGAGTCTTGCTTTCCTCTGAAACTTTATAAGCCATCATCTGCACTGCTCCATTGCTCTGAGCATTATTTTTCCAAGTTCCCCAACAGACCATTAAGCTCTGAATACAACACTCAATGACTTTTTTAGCCCAAAGTTCCAAAACACATGATCAGGTCTATTATAGCAACACCTCACAATCCTGTTACCAATTTCTGTCTCAGTTAAAGTGTTTATTGCTGTGATAAAACATCATAACCAAAAACAACTTTGAGAAGGGGGGGAAGGCCTTTATTCCATCTTACATGTTGTAGTCCATCATCCAGAAAAGTCAGGGCAAGAACTCAAGGCAGGGATCTGGAGGAATTAAAGCCATGGAGGAAGACTACTAACTGGCTTGCTCCCCATGGCTTGCTCATCCTGCTTTCTTATAGAACCCAGGACCACCTGCCCAGGGGTGGCACCTCCTCCTGTGGGCTGTGTCCTCTAACACCAATAACTAATTCTGAAAATGCCCCACAGGCTTGTTCACAGGCCAGGCTGGTAAGGGCATCTGCTCAACTGAAGTTCTCTCTTCCTAAATGAGTCTAGCTGTATCAAATTGATAAGACACTAGTCAGCGCATGCTACCAAAATGGAATGCATTTTAGAAATCAACACTGAGATCTGAATCAGATTGAGTTTCAGAATGAAAGGATTAGCTATCCGTTTCAGAAAAGACTAGAATTTAAGGAGGCCTTAGGATTAGGCCAAGGCTGAACACAATATCACCTTCAAAACCATTTGTAAAAAGAAGCCAGAGACCAGGCAGTGGTGATGCACACCTTTAATCCCAGCACTTGGGAGGCAGAGGCAGATGGATCTTAGGAAGTTCGAGGCCAGTGTGGTCTACAAAGTGAGTTCCCAAACATCCAAGACTGTTAGATAGAGAAACCCTGTCTTGAGGGGAAAAAATGAAAGAAAGAAAGAAGCCAGAGGGTGTTATATATGGGAGCTCCCCTCAGCTGCACACTCACATCAAGGCATGTATGAGCAACGCTGACCCTGGAAGTAATGCCAGAGAGCAGCTTGCTAAAGAAATTGCCATTCCTGAGTCAACAGTCAAAACAAGTTTCAAGATTTGGATTCTACATTCACAGAAAAAAAATGAGACCTCAGAGCAAACATGACAAGATCCCTTACACAAAGTTCAATATTTAGAAGGTGCATACAACAGCACCTGATTCATTAGAGGCTGTTCTTTCTCTGAAGCTCAAATACTAAGGATGGAGGCAGATTTCACCTACATTTACGGACTTTTGTCTTAACTGTAACCAACAAATCCAGTTGTTTGAAATAATCAAACATCATATTTGTTTCAGTCTTTCTGGAAATTTGCCTGTCTGTAAAAACAGTAAATCAAGACCTCTGCTGATGATAAATGAAATCAAGGAGTCAGTAATGAGTACAAAAGGCACCACACAACTCCATTGGTCCAGCCTGGCTTCAAATATCAACAGTGATGAAAACAAACTTAACAATCATCTTTTTTCTTTTCTCAGTCATCATAATGATGATTGAATCGGGCAAAATAGATCAATTCATGTTAAAAAACAAAAACAAAAACAAAAAAAACCTTAAAGTGAAAGTGATGAAGAACAAGAAAAATATACACCATTTAGAGAATCTTCTCTCATACACTGATTTTTTTAATTAACATAAAAAGTCATACATATTTACAAGGTGCCATGCAATATTTCAACTCAAGTATTTATTATGGAATGCTCAAGTCAGCATAAACATCTATTTTCTCAAACATTTATCACTTGTTTATGATGAAAATACTCACTTATCTCCTGCTCTAACTTTTCTGGGAAAATGCAGTATAATTTTACTGATAATTACCCCACTGTGAAATAGAACAGAATTTCTCCCAGAAGCAACTGAGTGTGCATTGAACAAACATTCCACATCCCAGTCCTCCTGCTACCCTGCAATTCTCCCCAAATTCTCGAAACACCACTCATGCAGTTCTTATCCTCTGTGACTGGTTTATCTCTTTAGCATGTCTTCCATGTCCTCCATATTGTAGCAAAATAGAACTTCCTTCATTTTTCAGGTTTGGTGCTTAGTTTGTGTGTGTGTGTGTGTGTGTGTGTGTGTGTGTGTGTGTGTGTGTGTGTGTTTGAGAGAGAGAGTTCATTCATTCCTCTACTGATAAACATTCGGATTGTTTGCATGTCTTGTCTATTATGAATAATTCTTCCATGAACATAGGAATGCTGATGTATCTTTGAGTTCTTGACTTCAGTTCTTTTTGGATATATACTGGAGCAGAATTGCTGATCACATAATCATTCTGTTTTTAATGTTTTGAGGAAACTCCATAGTGGCTACATGATTGTACCTTTTTACTGACAGACTGTGAGTTCCAGATTTTCTGCATGCTTGCTAGCATACACCTTTTCTTATTAACCGTAGCTGCACTAATATGTGTAAGATGTTATCTTACTGTGGTTTTGTTTTGCATGTCCCTACATTAATGCAGGGACATTTATGTTAAATTATGTTATGTTAAATTAAATTATGTTAAAACATAACATCTGTATGTCTTCTGAAGTCCTCTGCTGGGTTGCAGGAGTCTCTTATTTTAGAAATGCATCCTCTCTCCAAAACCTCTCTCAATGGTTTGGGGAGGCTGGAAAGATGGCTCAGAAGTTAAGCACTCCATTGCTCTTGCAGGGGACCTAGGTTTGGTTCCCAGCATCCACCTGGTGACTCCTTGACCTCTATAACTCCAGTTCCAGGGGATCTGATGCTCTCTTCTGGGCTCTGCAGACACCAGCCTTGCAAGTGATGCATAGACACACATGCAAACAAAACATCCATAGACTTAAAGTAAATAAATAAATAAAAACTTTTAATCTATGCCTTGAATGTTTCCACTCTGTGGCTTGTGCTTTGCTCTGCGGAAGGGCTGTGGGCTGTAATCCCACTGTCTGTCTGCTTCCCTTGCTTAAGATTTTAATGTCACTCCCATTCAGCTTTCCCCCGTAATTTCTCTTGAAATTTTATACTTTCAGGCTTTATGCTTAAGTCTTTCACCCATTTTGGACTTTCACATATGTAAGTTAGAGGTCTAAGTTTGTCCTTTTTCAGTTCCCATTATGTGGAGAAACTATACTTTAGTCATTAGTTACTCCTGACACTGTCCTCAAATATCAGTTCAGGGAGTATGTGTTGGTTTATTCCTAGGCTCTCCACTTTCCTCTACTGGTCTGTATATCAGGCTGTATGCCAATATTTTAATTACTGGAGTCTCGGAACAGATTTTGAAATCAGGAAGTATGATGCCCTCATCCTTGTTCCTTCCCAAGATCTCTTTGCCAAATAATTCTGCATCTTTCCTTGTACAGTGTGGCTATTAGGAACTCTTTATTCATTTTAGTAATAGAGGCCACCATAGCACCAGGGTGGGCTTCTTCCTGCCCCAGCCTCTCCTACGCCTGAGGTGGGTCAGAGAAGATCACTCCTGCCAGAATGGGCTCGCTTACAGAGAGAGGCTGTGGACCCTCGCTTACAGAGAGAGAGGCTGTGGACCCTCGCTTACAGAGAGAGAGGCTGTGGACCCTCGCTTACAGAGAGAGAGGCTGTGGACCCAATTTTAGTTCCTTTTTGTGCACCACACAGGTACGTCGTCTGATGTGTTGTATTGCCTTTCTGTGTTTTTGTCTTGTAACCACTTTTATTCTTCTAGAAGAGATGGGGCAGACAACCTCGGCCCCTTTGCTGACGCTGACTCTCAATGTAGGATGATCTGAGGAAGGGATTTTCAATCTCTCCACTATCTATCGGGTAAAGGGCATAGTCTATGGGTCATGGGGGCACCTGGATCAGGTTTCTTTTTTTTATTATTTTAGACATTTTTTAAGATTTATTTATTTATTATGTATACAACATGTATGCCTGCAGGCCAGAAGAGGGCGCCAGATCTCATTACAGATGGTTGTGAGCCACCATGTGGGTGCTGGGAATTGAATTCAGGACCTCTGGAAGAGCAGCTGGTGCTCTTAACCTCTGAGCCATCTCTCCAGCCCTGGATCAGGTTTCTTATATCACCACCTGGCAAATGTTGGTAGAGAAACCCCTAAATGGCTAAAACCCTTTCTGCCATCATCCCAGCAGATATTACGATCACAACAAGGCAGAAACAATTAATGCATGCCTTTACTACCCAAAGCAATGTACAGATGCAACATTTTTCTCATAAAAATGCCAGTACTGTTAGGGTCCTTATATCATCCCACAAAAGATCACCACTCATGTCTGCAAAAGCAAGAGCATTTATTTCTTGAGAGAAGAATTCCTGCATGCAGGAGTCAGCCACACAACAACATGGAAACAACCCCCAGAGAAGCTTGCAGGCTCCTTTTATAGATAACCAGAAGGGGATTAGGTCATTGTAAACATGATTGGCCTGTTGTTGTGTGGCTGACCCCTGCAGCAAACTCTCTTGCCTACCTCTGTCTGCTGAGTGCTAGGATTAAAGGTGTACCACCACACCTGTCACAGAAGTCTCAATTCAAATCCAAGACAGCAATTGATGATTTAAAAAACAACAACAACAAAAAAAAAACCTAACCCAACTTGCTTTAGTAGCCTCCATTACGTACCTAAATAGAGAGTGAGATTTTACTTGGACAAGGGCTGGTTCTAAATTCTCCTGAAGCTGTTTATTGTTGGCTCATGAATCAGAGGCTAAGGCCAAAAAAGAATTTTAACATTGGATTCTAGCCAGTAGTAATTTTTATGAGTCTCATTCCTGTTTGGTAATTACTTGGCTATGACAATTAATTTTTTGCTTTTGATTAAGACCTATCCATTGCTAGATTGGTAATATATCAGTCTGCAAGATGAATTAGACTTCATTTTACCTGTGTAAAGCTATCAGCAAATGTAAAATTATAAGGTGAACAAAATCAGTTTATTAAAAGTAGCCCAAGCACAATTAGTAGCTAAACATCATTCAGATACTTTTATATTATAGAACAGATTTATGTGCTCAGATGGTAAAGTTCCTATAATCCTTAATAAAGAGAAGCTTCATGCACCATATACACTGAGAATATAGATATAAACACAGTTATATTAGTCAGGGTTCTCTAGAGAACCCAGATAGATAGAAAGATAGATAGATAGATAGATAGATAGATAGATAGATAGATAGATAGACGATAGATCTCTCTCTCTCTCTCTCTCTCTCTCTCTCTCTCTCTCTCTCTCTCTCTCTCTGTGTGTGTGTGTGTGTGTGTGTGTGTATGTTAGCTTGAATAGGACTGACCCACATAGGCTCAAATATTTGAATGCTTAGGGAGTGGTGTTACTTGAAAGACATTAGTAGATGTAGCCTTGTTGGAGTATGTGTGACCTTGTTGAAGGAAGTATATCACTAGGGGTGGGCTTTGGGTTTTGAATGCTCAAGCCAGGGCCAGTGGCTTTCTTGCTTCCTGCTGTCTTTGGATCCAGATGTAGAATTCTCAGCTCTTAATCCAGCACCGTGTCTGCCTGCGTGCCAGTTATGACAGTAGACTAAAACTGTAAGCAAGCCCGAATTAAATGATTTCCTTTAATAAAAGAGTTGCTATGGTCATGGTGTCTCTCCACAGCAATAGAACACTGACTAAGATTATATATATCTATATATTCAACAATGGCTGTCTACCAATGCAAGTACAAGAATCTAGTAGTTGTTCGTTCTATGAGGCTAGATATCTCAGCTGGTCTTCAGTATGTACTAGAATCCCAGAGACATAGACTCCAATGATAGTGAAAGAATGGGCTTGCCAGCGAGAGTAAGAACAAGCAGGCAAAAAGCAAAATCTTCCTTCTTCTAAGTCCTGCCAAATGTGTGGCCCAGATTAAAGGTGGATCTTCCACTTCAAATGATTTGAACAAGAACGGTTTCTCACAAGCACACACAACTGTTTGGGTTTTAGTTAATTCCAGATATAGTCAAGTTGACAAGCAAAAATAGCCACCACAACAGGCAAGCCCAGTTTCCAGAAAACTCAAAATGTAGAAAACACAGATTTATAAACCTTAAAATTGGAGAACTTACTGGGAAGACAGGCTGACTTTCTCCCAAGCCCTTTTTCTCTGTAGATACAATCACTAAGTCACTTTACTCCTGGATATAGGAACAATGCATTTGGAGGGACTTTAAATATCCCTTAAATACCACATCTTGTAACCTTCTCATGCTCAAGATGGCAATAACAATAGCAACTTTTATTAAGCCATTAGTAATTATTAAGAAGTATATCCAGATTTTTAAGCATCAATTCTCTATATCGTTATAGTAACTCTTTGAGGTGGGCACTATCACAATTTGTTTTTCTACTTAGGGGAAACTGAGGCACAAAATAGATGTCTTCCCAGGATCACTGTATCAGCTATCTACTGCTTGCAGCAAGCCACCCCAAACCTAGTTTATTGAAACAATACCATTTACTTGGCTCGTGATTCTGGCTCATGATCATCTACTTGGACCAGGTTTCACATGAGCGGTTCTGGTTTGGAGAAGCTCTCCGAACTATCCATAGAGGGTGCAAGTAAGATTTGCTATATTCACTGGGCTGGTTCTATTTCCTAACTATTTCAGTAGAGCCATAAAGAACATGAAGTTGCAGGTTATGTGGAACTGTTTGGTATATGCCCAGAAGTGGTATAGTGGGTCAAATGGTAGTACTATGCTAAGGTGATTTTATTTTGTTTTGCTTTTTGAGAAAATTGCAGACTGGTTTCCAAAGTGGTTGCATCACTTACACTCCTACCAACGTGTATAACAGTTCCATCTCCCCTTATCCTCTCCAGCATCTATTACCATTGGTATAGATTACAACATTCTGACCTGGGTGAGATGGAATCTTAAGAGTTCTAATCTAATCTGCATTTCTCTGGTTGAACACTGAGTGTTTCTAACCATCTTATTTCTTCTTTTGAGAACTCTTTGTTTAGTTGAGTAGCCTATTTTTAATTGGTTTGTTTGTTTGCTTGGTTTTATTTTCTTTTTGTTCTTTAAACATTCCTGGCAATAATCCTTTGCCAAATACATACTTGATGAAGATTTTTCTCCTGTTCTGTGAGCTGTAGCTTCACTTGATTGGCAGTTCCCTCTGCTGTACAAACACTGTTTTGTTGCCTGGGGCCCCATTCGTTGGTTGGTGACTTCCTATGCTACCTGAGCCCTTGTTAGAAAGTTTCCACATTTGTCTATCTGCTGCAGTGCACGCCCTACTTTTTCCTGTAGCAGTGTTGTGGGTTTGGATCTTAGTTGAGGACTTTAATCCACTTGGAGTTGAGCACTGTGAGATGTAGGGACCCAGTTTCACTCTTCTGCATGTTGATGTGTTGATACTGGGTTCTCAGCACCTTGTCCTTTTTTGGTGTATATTTTCTGGTGCCTTTCTCTAAAATCAGATGTCTTTACTTATGTGGACTGGCATCTGGGTCCTCTATCCATTCCAATGATCTCTATGTCTGTTTTGTGCCAACATCATGCTGTTTTTATGATTATGAATCTATGTTATAATTTGAAATCAAGCAGGTGATGTCTCCTGCAGTATTCCTGCTCACGATTGCTTTGACTATTTCATCTTTTGTGCTTCCGTATAAATTTTTAGGGTTTTTTTTTTTCTATGTCTGTGAAGAATAGCCCTGGGTTTATTTGGATTGCACTTAATGTGTAGATTGCTTTTAACAGCCATCCACAGCATTAATTCTTCTTACAGGTAAGTATGAAAAGTCTTCCACCCAATAATGTTTTCCCCAATTTCTTCAGTGTCTTAAAGTTTTCATTGAGTGGTCTTCTGTTTTCTCAGTTGAGTGTTCTTAAATATTTTATTTTGTTTTATTGTGGCTTGTAAATGACATTGATTCCCTGTGTGTCCTCCTTCCATTCCGAGCCTCTCTTTGACTTGGATGGTGAAAGAATGTTGGATTTTGCTGAAGGCCTTTTTGGCATCTCCCAAGATAACCTTGTGATCCCTGTCTTTAAGTCCATGTATGTGATGAATTACATCTGTAGTTTTGCTTCTGTTGACTTCACCCCTGCATCCCTGGATGCAGCCACCTTGGTCATAACAAATGATCGCTTTGATGTAATTGAAATACAATTTCTTTAAGTGAAAGAGAAATAGGTATAATTAATAGTTACAGCTAAGTCTGCTAAAACCTTTTTGGTACATTGCCCAGAAACTGAAAAAGTGGATGAATTTGATAACCAAGCAATTTTTTCTCTTTAATTTTTTTACAACTGAGGAAGCTTCTTTTTTTTTTTCTGTTGTTGTTTTTAAAAGTTGAAGAGGGTAATCACAACTTTCTAAAAATCATTAAAATAATTTAACAGCTTTTAAGGAAAGAGCTCAAAGGACTGAATGACACTGTTAAAACAAGATTCCTTCCATCCCCCACTATCTATCTTTGTGAATGGGGTTTTTAGTAGTCACTAAAATGAAAATTAGAGCTACAGTTTGTGCTGAAACCATCTTATTCTTGAGTGAAAAGTAACATCATTCATGTAGACATTCACTAAGTGGGGAAAAACTAGTTTCATTCATCTCAATGAAAGAAATGTTTCCAGTGGCATCTAACTTCTATGTTTGACAATTGCCTTTTAAAGTATAACACATTTATCTTTTTTATGTATACTGGTAACTATTATCTTATACAGTGATTCATAAACAAATTCTAAATTTGAGGGATTTTTATAGTCATAGAAAATACCCAATACTACTTCATTTTATAAACATATTATTTGACAAAGAAACCTAGTGGGGCAATAAAAGATATTTAAGCATAAATAAATACCTTTAAGACATAATTTAGTGTAGATATGAGATGAAATATGAAAATACAAACTCAAAGATAAAATGTAAACATTATAAAATCTTTACCTATTAAAGAGCAATGTTTATATTTCTACAAGTAGGTAAATGTAGATAATAAATCGCTATGGCAACTAGATTTGATGTTTCCTAAAGAACAGCAAACTGCTGTCGTTTGAAATATCAATTCAATATTTATATGTTAGAAACTGTCTTAGTTAGGGTTACTATTGCTGTGATGAAACACCACAACTAAAGAAAGTTGGGAGAAAAGGATTTATTTGGCTTATTCTTCTACATCACTGTTCATCATCAAAGGAAGTCAAGGCGGGAACTCAAACAGGGCAGGATCCTGGAGGCAGGAGCTGATGCAGAGGGCAGGGAGGAGTGCTGCTTACTGGCTTGCTTCCATGGCTTTGCTCAGGCTGCTTCCTTATAGAACCCAGGACCACCAGTCCAGTGATGGCACCATCCACAATGGGCTGGGCCCTCCACCATCAATCAGTAATTAAGAAAATGCCTTATAGCCAGATCTTATGGAGGCATTTTCTCAACTGAGGTTTCTTCCTTCAGATGACTCTAGCCTGTGTCAAGTTGACATTAAACTAGCCAGCACACATATCATTTCTATTTTATTTATCCTAAAAAACAATTAACCCACAGTGCTCTTGACATTATTTGAAAGACTAAGACACTGATTATTAGTTTGTTAGAAATCTTTATGGTCCTAATAGAAGCTTTGTTAGATCAGATATTGCTTCTCAAGTGCTAGCAACCATTTCTGACATATAGAGAACAGTATTAATTAAATTAATGAATTATGAATGAATGAATGAATGAATAAATGGGTTCTAGCCAATTTGAAGAAGTCATTAATGGGTTTAGGTCAGCAACAGGAAAATGTTAGGAGGTGCCCCAGGCATAACACAGAATCCTCAAGGATAACAGATAACAGTGCCTGAGTTCGAGTTCACAGTTTCACAGTATGAGAACGGCATGCAAGAATAAAGAGAATCATTGTCAAGAAGCAATCAGAACCATAAGAGAACCCCATAAACTCAAACGTGGGAGACTAGACTAGAAATGACACCATGAGGGAGGTTCAGGTGAACCAAACCTTGGGGAATCACTAATCCTTGCCTTATTGCTTGAAGGGGCAAGTATTCATTTCTGCCCATCTGTATTCCAGCTGTCTAACACTTCACTTAGCCAAACACACCTCAAGCCGTGCTAGGGTCCATGTCAGCTCAATGTGTTTCTCATCTTCAGTGAATGAGCAGATGGGCCAGGGCACGTGCATCATATGGCTACAGCAGAAGGGAAGTGTGCAAGGCAGGCTCCAGCCTCCTTCAGCACAGTCACAAACATCCTACGGGCCCAGGCAAATGATCGAGCCAAACTTAACATGAGTGGGTGTAGGAAGGCAGACTCTTCATAATTGAAGTGCAAGTATTTCTTGAAAGATTGTCTGGACTATTATGTAAGGAAAATACCTAGTCTTTTATGGCCTTTCTTCACCATTGTGGTCAACTTTGCCTACTGAAGATGAGTCCCGAATATCCAAACCACCCCTTCTGGCCCAGCCAGCCACTAGTTGTTCATACCTTTTCTTTTGATTAATTATTTTTTCATACAATGTATTTCAATCATGTTTTTCCTTCCTCCAACTCCTCCTAGGTCCTTCCCACCTCCCTAACCACCCAACTCTATGATCTCTCTCTCTCTCTCAAAAAAAAAAAAAAAGGAAAGAAAAGAAAAGAAACAAACAAAAAACCCACAAAGAGAAAACTGATTTGCCCTTTGTCAATGGGTATCAATTACTGATGGCTTCTTAGTTAGGGGTGGGACCCTGTGTCTGCTTCCCCCCTCAGTGCTGGGACCCCGTCTGACTTGAACTTGTGCAGCTCTTCTGTATGCTGCCAAAGTCTCTATGAGTTCATATGTGCATCAGCCCTGTTGTGTCTTGAAGACACTGTTTCCATGGTGATAAGTATCACTTTAAAAGGTTGTTCATATCTTAAGTATCCACCACAGAATATTAGCCTATTGCTTTGGGGTTTTGGTTATATCAAAACAGGTTGGTTTTTGATTACCAAAGTTTCACAATAAATGTTACTAATTTCCAAAGTAAGTGTTTACTAAGTTATTTTGGCTCTTAATTTACCTTCAGATAAAAAAGACATTGGATGAAAGCACCACTGATCCCCAATTTTTGTCACTGTCATTCTCCTCTCCTTCCTTCACTCTCGTTTTCATAGTTTGCCCTGAAAATCCTTCTGTTCTCTTGACAGCCAGACATGAATCATACTATTTAATATGGATAATAATGAATAACGGTAATTGAAAAGATAGAGGATCTTGGTTCATTTCTTATCCAGAAAGATGCTAAAAGAGCTGCCAGAGAGTGTTCAGACTCTTTCCGCACATTCCATAATTTATGAACACGTGAATGCTCTCCACGAATGGCTCAGATGAGTCAGACATTTTAATTGCATTTCCTTAAAATTAGAACAGGAAGAGCCTCGTTCCTGCTCCTCTGTGTAGCCTCATGACGGATGTTCTAGTTAGAGAAGCCAGGGCTGGCATTTCACAGATACAAGTGAGTAGGGAAAAGCACTCACATTATTAGCATTCTGGCTTTGTTCTTTGAGTTTGAAGGATTTGGGGGTAAATTTTATTAGGGGCGTCTTATCCCTGTGTGAAAATTACCTTAATTCTGTTCTCTCCTGAACAACATATGTGGAACCAGCTGGGATTCCACCTATCTAAGCATTTCTGAAAAGGCTATTTAAAGTGGCTTTCTTAAAAAGGCTTGTTGAAAATGACCCCACCTAACCTCTGTAAAAGTGAAATGAAAAGAAATTTATACACAGTATTCATGACCCAAAATACAATAGCTCTATGTACATTGATTAGTGAACCGAGTATTTGTGGCTTATGGTGTGGGTCTGGCAGTCCTTGGTGCTCATGTCTGAAGCTTGAGCAAGCGGGGCCTCATGGGACTGACTCCAGTGGGGGGAAAGATGTCAATCAAATTAAGTGTCATTAGGTAATGAAGTGGCAGTTTCAAATATAGGTATCATAACACATTGTAAAATAAGTTGTCAAATCATCATGTGAATTTTCAAAGGTTCTGTTAAAATCCCTTCCTAAACAGAACAAGTGAGGAGGCACTGGATAGTTGGAGAGATGTAGAGGACTCAAGAGGAAACTTTCTTAAAAACATTGACACAAACCCTCCCACAAGGAGAATGGACAAAGATGCTTCTCTCTTCATCCATCCTAATGAGGAGCTCTTCATTGCGACCAACTAGAAAATTCACATGTATTCTGTGGCTGTGAAGGACAGTGGTAGGTTGCACAGGACTGAGGACTCCAGAATTAGACTAAGCTAAACGATAGAGGAAGAGTTGGCTTTGTTCTGGACTACATTCTCTCCCTTCCAAAAGTAGGTCAAAGGTACAAAAACCCAAGGAACTAAACATGTGTGCCAGGTATATATTGCAAAATATTGTTTCATAATAAGTTACCATAAAACTCCAGCAGTATTTATTAGATATTCATGAGTGTCTGTTAGAGGCATTTGTCTGTTGAGTATTAATGAAGCATTCATGAAATTTGCTCACAAGTGTGTTGGCTGCCTCACGTGCTTTATCCTGTGCTAAGTCTGTTTAATCTTGGCTGGGCTTGTTCAGGCCTCTATGGCCAACTGGTGGCTTTCTGTGTGTTCAATAGTCTAGGATAGTTCTTGTTAAATAGCTCATCTGTCTCTTACATGGTCTCATTCTCTGTAGGCCTAGTATCAACTTGTTCACAGTAGGAGATACAATTTCTAAGATCATTGTAAATACGTTGTAGAAAAAGTATAAATGTGGCAAACAGGTAGTTATTAGAAACTTTTACTTAAAGAATATTGAGGGGGGCTGGGGAGATGGTTCATAAAGAGGTTGTCTTGTAAGCATGGAACCTAAATTCAGTCCCCAGAACTCATGTAAAAAGCCAGGTGTGGTGGCATGTTTTTATAATGCCAATGCTGGGAAGTGGAAACAGGTGGCTTCCTAGGCTTGCTGGCCAGCCAACATAACCTGATTAGCAAGGATCAGGTGCCAGTGAGAGATCTTGTCTCAAAAACCAAGATGGATTAGGCTGGAAAGATGTCTCATCAGTTAAGAGATATGGCTGCTCTTCCAGAAGACCCAGTTCCAATTCCCAGAACCCACATGGTAGCCCACAACTATCTGTGATTCCAGTTCCAGAGCATCCAATACCTCTTCTGGCCTCCACATACATACACACAGGTGCACATTCACCCACACACACGTGCACCTGCACACATATAAAAACACACACTAAATAAGTAATGTTTAAAGGCTATTGTTTTTCCTGACTTGTGTGTGTGTGTATACATATACATACACATACGTATACATAGACAGTATAGGTCATGGAACTAGGAAAGGGGACATGATAGAGGAAAACCTGTTTTGTTTTGATTGTTTTTTCCCTTTTTTAAAATTATATCTGTGTTTTAATTTTACATGTCAGCCATGGGTTCCTCTGTCCTCCCCCCTCCCGCCCCCACCTCCACTTCCCCCTGCAGCCCCTCCCCTCCATTCCCATCTCCTCCAGGGCCGAGATTCCCCTGGGGATTCATTTAAACTTGGTGGATTCAGTACAGGCATGTCCAGTGCCCTCCTTCCAGGCTGAGCAAAGTGTCCCTGTGTAAGCCCAAGGTTCCAAACAGCCAGCTCATGCACTAAGGACAGGTCCCGGTCCCACAGACTGGGTGCCTCCCAAACAATCCAAACCACTCAACTGTCTCACTTATCCAGAGGGCCTGATCCAACTGGGTGCTCCACAGCCTTTGGTTCACAAATCATGTGCTTCCATTCATCTGGCCTTTCGTCCCCGTGCTTTTTCCAATCCTGGGCTCAACAATTCACACTCCCACAGTCCCTTCTCCTTCTCAACAACTGGACACACAGAGCTCCACCTGGGGCCTGGCTGAGGATCTCTGCATCCACTTCCATCAGTCACTGGATGAGAGTTCCAGCCCGACCGTCAGGGTGTTTGGCCATCTGATCACCAGACTAGGTCAGATCAGGCTTTCTCTCGACCACTGCCAGCAGTCTACAGAGGATGCATCACTGTGGACCTCAGGGGACCTCTCCAGCACTCTGTCCACTCCTGTTCTCATGTGGTCCTCATCCATCATGGTCTACCATTCCTTGTTCTCTCTTTCTGTTCCTGATCCAGCTGGGATCTCCTGCTCCCCCAAGCCTCCCTTCCCTCAAACCTTGCCCTTCATTTCTCCCACTCTCGTCCAGGTTGTTCATGTAGATCTCATCCATTTATCTGTCATTGGGTGATCCCTGTGTCTTTCCTAGGGTCCCGTTTTCTAGGTAGCCTCCTTGGAGTTGTGTAAAAACCTTCAGCAACATAGCAGGATACAAGATCAACTCAAAAAAATCAGTAGCCCTCCTATATACAATAGACAAACAGGCTGAGAAGGAAATCAGAGATACGTCACCCTTTACAATAGCCACAAATGATATAAAATACCTTGGGGTTACTCTAACTAAGCATGTGAAGGACCTATATGACAAGAACTTTAAGTCCCTGAAAAAAGAAATTGAAGAAGATGTCAGAAAATGGAAAGACCACCCATGTTCATGGATAGGCAGGATTAACATAGTAAAAATGCCGATCTTACCAAAAGCAATCTACAGATTCAACGCAATTCCCATCAAATTACCAACACAATTCTTCACAGATATGGAAAGAATAATACTCAACTTCATATGGAAAAACAAAAAACCCAGGATAGCCAAAAGAATCCTGTACAATAGAACAACCTCTGGAGGCATCACAATCCCTGACCTCAAGCTCTACTATAGAGCTACCGTAATAAAAACAGCTTGGTACTGGCATAAAAACTGACATGTGGACCAATGGAATTGAATTGAAGACCCTGACATTAACCCGCACACCTATGAGGAAAATTTGTCTTAAGGGAGGGGAAATAGGGAAATAGAACACATGAGACATGAAAGCCAACAGGAGTTATTGCGTGTAGGAGGGGGACCAGCAAGAAGGGTCAGGAGTTCAGGGAGGATGATTTTGGAAAAAGTTTATATTAAAATACCATAATAATGAAACCCATTAATGCCGTACGGTGAGTTTTTAAAACTAATTTTTTAAAAAGCTGATGATGACATCTGAGAAGAACATGAGGAATGTATATTAGATATGGAGATGGTGATCCTTGCTTATACTGAGAAAATGCTTTGTACTCTTGGAGGGAATACCCAACGATGGCTGAGCATTCAACACCTACTCCTCCATGATGGTAGAAGGAGGACCAGTCAGAAAGAGAGAGATCAGTGGGTGTGAGAAGTTGACAAGAGTGGGTAAAGAGGTGGAGAGGATCGAAATATACCATACACACTGTAGTACGAAATGTCATTATGGAACCCATTTTCCTCTAATTAAACCATGCTAATAACACAGTGCCTAGCAGTCATGTGCAAAGCATAACTGGTTGTGATAAACTTCGATGTTTAGAGGAGACGATTCTTGATCCATGAGTTTGAAGATGATGCCTGATTTCTTCCTGGTATTTACTGTAAAATGCAAATGCAGAAGAAAGATAGACTTTGGGGATGAATCAGCATGGTTTGGGTACTTCTTAGCTCTTCACAATGTCCAAAGAGGCTAGACATTCCAAGATGGCAGCTCACAGAGTAGAACTGGAAGGGTCTAGGTCTAGGACTGTACACCTGCCCAAAAGCTCAGCTCTCTTCTTCACCACAGAGCAGGTGTACTCAACTGCACACAATATCCCCCCAGGGATCAACGTGTCTGTCTATATAGAGTTCTCATAGAAGATGGTTCTGGAAAGTTAAACACGTTATCTTTCAAATGCCTCAGCAATAGCCATGGGAGAAATATTACCTCAAAATATGTGAATTTGGCTTAGAACCCCTATGATATCTGCATGAGTTCTCGGGAAGTCACATCAGCAGAAATGCCATTTTTGAACTGAAATAAACAGAGAAAAGTAAAATATGTCCAAATTCCCCAGATTCCATGGGTAGGAAGCCGGCTCCTAACCTTGAAGAAGCCATTAGAATTACACTTCTAAAGACGAATGATTCCTAGGGTGGACCAAGCCCATGTATGCTAGAGCCGGGAGCCACAGGGTGTGTCCAGGCTTGAACTCAGACCTGCTGGGACTGACCCCCTGACTCTCAAAGCTCCACTAATCATCTCATCTTTCTTTTCATTCTCTGCCTACACCAGCACCTGTGTACCAGCATCCCGTCACTGTTTTCCTGTGCTGGACTCAGCATTGTACTGAGGCTAGGGATGGGCAACTGTGTGTTTAGTTTCACAGGCCCCCAGATGGGGAGACTTTTGAGACATGGATTTCCATAACTTCAAGCCTCATGATCATCTGATTTGGATTTTGAAATAACAAAGTCTGTTTTTATTGTGGTAAGAACACAACGTGGCATTTGTTTGCTTAACGAATTTTAAATGTACAATATCATTGGGTTACTGTAAGAGCAACATTGCAGGGCAGGTCTCTAAAAACACACAAATGAGCAACGGGTGTATAATGATTTCGCAGCACCGCTGACAGGCAGTGCAAGTCGAAAACACAGCACAGTGCACTTTCAGGTCTGGGGGTGTCTCAGTCAGTAATGTGCTCGATACACAAGCAGAGAGACTTGATTTCAGATCCTGATGCCCACATGGGCACAAGAGGATGCACCTGAAATCTCAATGCCAAGGAGGCAGAGATAGGAGAATCCCTTTGGTTCACTGGCTGATCAGTCTAACCAAATAGGTTCAGCAAGTGATTCTGTTCAAAAAAAATAATGGGAAAGCCACCGAGGAAAACATCCAATATTTACCTCTGGCCACCATCTACATCAGCACCAGCACCATCCCAAATCCTTCCCATACAAGGAGCTGGAATTTCCCATCTTGTCAGAGGGCTGGTTTTACAAATCAAAAGATAACAAGGGCCGGCAAGAATGTGGAGAAATTGTGTGGTCTTGGTAACAATCTCAAACGGTTTAGCTGTTATGGAAAAGGATGCACAGGCTATGCAAAACCAAAGGAAAAATTTAAAAGACAATGCCAAAACTTCAACAGGGTGTAGAGCAAAACTGGTAGTCTTTAAGGGGTAAAACCATCTCATTTTACTGCTTCATTATTCACAGTAGTCAAAATACTGTAGCAACTGAAGTGCCTACCAGCAGAAAAAAAATACCTCAGAGGTTTCAGCCCACACTCACTTGCCTGTGTTCTGCCTCTGCCTCTGCCTCTGCCTCTGCCTCTGCCTCTGCCTCTGCCTCTGCCTCTGCCTCTGCCTCTGCCTCTGCCTCTGCCTCTGCCTCTGGAGAGACAGGATGTTAAGGCAGTGGGTGCACTCGGCAAAGGCTGCTTACCTGGCGGCAGACAGGAAGCAGAGGGGAGAGACAGGAGGGGTCAGAAGCTCAAATTCAGTAGGACCGTGTTCCTTGGGTGATGCCAGGGCAGAATCTATCTTCTTGCTCCTTCAAGTCTCTGATCAAATCGTGTTTTCTAATATTGGGAGACCCTTGCTGTCTGTTGGCTGAAGAGTGCTCTCAGCATCTAGAATTGGCCACATCCCTTGACCATGGCCTCCTTCTCCCACCTTTGAAGTCTGGCAGAGCTCCCCTCAGGCTTCACACCTTTTCTTTTGACTCTTCCTCTTCCACTTTTAAGAGCTTATAGGGTAACATGGAGCCAACACGGTCAATGGGAAACCATCTCCCTATTTTCAGATCTAATCTGTAATTCCTCTCTGCCTATAACAGAGCACCTCATGGGTCACAGTGATCAGGATGGACAGGAACTCTAGTTCCAGTACCCACATGCCTTTCCAGCCTAATGCTGTGTGAGTCTTTGGCTTTGGGAGCACATCTATGAATGTTCTTAGAATACCACAGTGTAAGGGACTACATGTAAATGTCCCCAGGGAAGGTCACCTAAGTGTACAGTTGACACTCATTAATGACAAGAAGAAAAGTGAACATAAAGAGCTTCTGCTTCATTTAAATTAGTTTTATTCAAGTGATTTCCCAGTACTGTGGATAGCTTCACTGTCTGACACATACATGGTTCTGTCCCTTACCAGAGCCAAGAAGGCCTCTGTGGCGGACAGTATTACTATGCCAAGGAGGACTATAAACACATAGACATTTTATTTCCTTCCCCCTGTTTGACTTACAAACTTCTATGTAGAACCCAAGGGGAAGATATAACACCTTAGTGAAAGGCTGGAGCCCCAGAAATCTTTCAGTATCCCATCCATAGATTTATAACTTCTTCAGAAGATGAACCATCTACAGACCAGTTTCTAGGCTGCAGGGCTCCACACTGGTGACATGCCATCTTCGCCCAGCTTTACTTTGCCTCCTTGGTTCTTCCCTTGGGTTCCTTTTTCTAGAAATTATCAAGGTCTTGCTCAACCTAGGTAGCAAAGTCTTATGGGAGAAAAACTGAAGAAGTACAGTAGGGACAGGGTCGGAGAAGAAACAGAAAGCACCAAAGAAAGGGATCCGTCTTGTCCCACCTGCACGAAACGTTCCTCCCTCCTGTATTAGCACTTTCCTGCACTGCTCCATTCTTCCCATCAGCCCACAACTGTGCTATTCTCTGCCTCCTCTTTAAAAAGCCTACACCAGCCTGTATTATAAGTTCTCCCCCAAATCAGAAGCTTGGGGAATGTGTATTCTCTCACGGAGAACTGAGAGTGACTTACATTGCTGGTTGTGACTCCAGGTTACAGATGCACTGTCAGCGAGGGATGCACTGTCAGCAAGGGCCTCAGCTTCAAATGGGGCTGGAAGCTCAGCTGCCCACTGACTCACCCACATGGTTACTGGCAAGCTCCCATCTCCTCGATTGTCGGCTGACACACCAGTCCTTCACCGGGTGAAACTGTCCATGCGGCCACACACAGTACAGTTTATTACTTCTCAAGAAACGTAGCATGGTGGGGGACACAAAAGAGCATGCAGACTGGAAACTGCACTCTTTTGTAAACTCCCCTCACATGTGACTGACATACACTTGAGCTCTCTCTCTCTCTCTCTCTCTCTCACACACACACACACACACACACACACACACACACACACACACACAAACCCAGAAATAACAAGAAAGGAGACCACATAATCATGGACCCTGAGTGGCTCCTCAGGTTCATTCTAGAGGCTGACCACCTCAAATTCCTTCCTCTGGCCTACATTCTTCTCCACATTTCTCTGGTCCCTCTAGAGAAAAACTCATGTTTTCAAACATTTTCTGTGTCGCAGTCTATGATTTCCTGTCCTCCATGCTCATTTGAATCCCTTCCAATAAGACATTTGTTCCCACAACCCAAGTCTTGTCAAGGTCACCAGCGACTTTCATGTTACCAAATCCATTGGCCAAACAATCTCAGCCTCGGCTCACTTGGCTCACTAGAAACACATTGGATGTATTTTTTTTTTTTAACCATTCTTCAGATGACCTTCAAGATATGGCATCCACTCCTCCCTGATATTTAATAGATATTTAATGTTAAAAGTAAGGGATGGAAGTGAGGAATACTTGGCAGTCACAGAGAAAGTTTAATAAACTTTAAAATGGTGCAGTTTCAGAAGAGAAGAAAAAACCCACTGGTGTTGAGGTGCTGGAAATTGAACTCAGGGCCTTGCGTATACCACCCTCCACTTCTGATTTACAATCCAGGGCACCAGGAAATTTAAAATCACACGAGAGATGAGACATCGTTAGGCCTCACTGCTCAGCTGAATGGCAACTAGATTGAATATCCTGTCAATATGCAACTTGAATCACTTTCCATAACTGTACTGAGAAGATTGAATAAAGGGAATTTGTAAAGAAGACTTATAAAAGATAGCAGGTTATGGGAGCTGGGGAGTTGTCTCAGCAGTCAAGAGCACTTAAGTGTTCTTACAGAGGACCCGAGTTTGATTCCCAGCACCCACATGACAGCTCACATCCATCTCTAACTCCAGTTCCAAGGGATCCTATGCTTTCTTCCACAGTACACGTGTGTTGTACAAACATGCAGGCAAAAAAACTTTTTATGCATAAAACAAACAAATATTTTTTTAATTATAAGACAATAGGTTAGAAGAGGGCATGTGACACATGCCTATAATCCCAGCACTTGGGAAGGCAAAGCTGGATTATCCAGAATACAAGGCCAGCCCTGGGGCACTTACTGAGATCCCATTTTAGAGAGAGAGAGAGAGAGAGAGAGAGAGAGAGAGAGAGAGATTTCTTAACATAATAACAGCAATTTATGCACATTTTTTAAAGAAAATGGAAACCCTAGGTACAAATGATCACCCCAAGAATGAGGAAGAAAACAAGATGAAAATCCACTGGCAGACAGCTTCAGTGAGACACAAACCAGAGGGTCAAGTTCCAGGAAAAGCCAGTCTTTCCTTGGGAAGAGAATGCCAGTCCTGGAGGAGGTGACAAGGCCACCTGCACTGTGCTTTCAGTTACTGGAGACACATCCAGCAAGGAGGGTGCTTAACCTCTGCTCAGACCGCTTTATACACTAAGCCTTGCTGCAGACCACCTCTAAAAGCAGACTGAAGTGATGAGAGGGATGCATTAGTGTCTGGCTTTAGAAGATGTCTTAGGGTTTTTAATTGTTCTGAAGAGACACCAGCAACTCTTATAAAGGAAAGCACTTAATTGGAGCTGGCTTACAGTTTCATAGGTTTAGTCCATTGTCGTCATGGAGGGAAGCATGGTGGTATGCAGGCAGACATGGTGCTAGAGAAGGAGCTGAGAGTCCTACATCTTGATTAACAGGTAACAGGAAGTGAACTGAGACACTGGGCCTGGCTTGAGCATTTGAAACCTCAAAGCCCTAGTGACACACTTACTCCAACAAGGCCATGCTTCTTAGTAGTGTCACTGCCTATGAGCATATGGGGGCCATTTTCATTCAAACCACCAGAGAAGACAAGATTGACAGAGAGGTGATGGGCATGCCCTCAACCCACCACCTTGGCCTCCTTCTTCTTCCCTCTGTGTCTTCACTCAGCTTTTGGCCATGGACACTCTTTCCAATTCAGTGGGAAATGTGACCCCTGAGAAATAGGTGAACAGAGCAGTCCCACTGGAGTCTGGGGTGGAGGACTTCAAGACACCCCTCCAAACTTTCCCAAGTCTGGGAGGTGGAAGTACATGATGTGCAAGCCCTCCAGGGTGAGCAATGAGAACTGAGTCTGCAGTTCAGGAAGAAGAGGGATGTACTGGAAAGTCACGAGAGGGTTAACAGAACCAGGAACACTGCAAAGCCTCATCCAGAAAACTGTACCTACCTCTGAAGAGAGAAGATATGGTAACTTTGGTCCTTCTCTTTGCTCCCCTGTGCCTTCAACAGAGAACCAGCACACATGCAGTAACAAAAGCAGGAGGAAGAATTATCTTTAAAGAAGGACTCAAATTATAGGTTAAAATAGAAACTTAAATTATATGGTGTTTCCAAGAAACAAACCTAAAACAAAATTATATCGAACAGTTAAAAATAAATGTTTAAAAAAATGGGAGAACTGAGATTTATTGGGCAAATACAAAAAGAGCCAAGATAACAAAATTCATTTCAGATTGCACAGAATTCAAGGCATTGCATGGAACAAAGAGCTTCTTCCCCCAATGAAGTATAATCTCCAGTGCAGAGGTAACTCATCTACAGGGCCCTGGCAGTTATCTGAACTGTTTGATCTCCAGCAAAAGGCACCCACAGATCACTGCGGTCCCTCTGAAAGGATGGTTTGTAGTGGGTAGCCATTCCAGCTTTGATCTGGAAGTTCCAACCCCCATTGAGGCTTTGGTAACTGTCACCCCTACAAGGTGGGGCCGAGAGAGGACACTGAAGACCCGAGATCCTGATGCAGCAGCTCTCTTGGTTCCTGGACCCTGGACACTGGAGGTAAACCAAACAGAGTTCTCCAGAGGACATCACTGGACTGCGCTACACCTTTCCCAGACCCTGTAACCTATCCCTTCACTTGTAAGTTACCCCACAAAATAAACCTCCCTTTTAACTACATGGATTTGCCTTAATAATTTCACCAATAATGGTTCACTGTAGAGTCACTGAAGGTGACAGACAACATAAGAAGTAGATCTCACTGGCTCAGTAAAACATGGACTCAAGTCTGATATGTGAGAAAAACAGCCTCTAATTGGGGGAAATGAAATATCAGAGTGGAGACCGAAGGATTAGCACTGGTCCACCTCCTGTACTATGATGGCCTGGGATCCAGATGCTCCGTAGTCCCCACTATAGTTTGAACACTCTCCCAGAAGTTCATAAGTTGTAACTTAATACCCAAGTACATATGCCTGTGGTATTCAGAGGTGAGGTCTCCATGAGGTAATCAGGATTCAATGAGATCCTGAAATGAGACCAGTGGGGTGGTGTTAGTGATTTGGTCAAAAGAGAGATCTGGGTCAACACGGTTGCTCTCTCTTGCCTCAGAACACTCTCTTTCATGTTATAATACAGCAAGGAACCCCTAGATGCTGGCTTATGTAAGCAACTTGATACCTTCCAGAGCTATGAGCAAAGGGGACCCTCTGTTCTTTATAAATTACCCAGGCTATGGTATTCTGTTATAGCAACCAAAGATATACCAAGACAATCCGGAGAGTAGGAAGTACCTACAGGTACCAGAGGAAGTAGCTGACCCTGTACCTAGAATAGTAACAAGGAATTGGAATTTTGACATGTGTGTATATCCATATCTGTGTGTTGAAATTTCCATCCTTCTTCCGCATTCTGGAGCTTCTCCCATTCTGGTCAGGCCAGGCAAGGACGAAGTCAGAACCCAGAAAGGCCGGCTTGTCTTAACTGCTTTCTATATCTATATCCAGGTATCACAGACATGCTGCATTGTCTCTCCTGGAGCAGATCAAACTCTGTTTCCCAATCCCTGACAGGTCTGGAATAGAAAGCTGGGATCTGGGCCTCAACAGTTAGAGGAGCTTAACCTAGGGCCCACAGGCAGAACTGAGTGTCTACGAACTCGGATGGAAAATCAGGACTAGTTTCTGCACAGTGCTTTCCAGCTGACGTAGCTGCTGTTGTTGACGTGGCTGCTGTCGCTGACATTCAGAATTTTTTTTTTTTCAAAAATGTAGTTACTGAGTGCTGGATTTGGTTACACGTGCCTTTCAAAAAGATGCGTGGTTATTTCTTTGTTACCAATTTGGTTTTTGTAAAGTAGTTTGGCAAGTGTATTTTGATACGTTTGCTTTTGTTTGTCATTCCAAGTATTTTGTCTTTAAATGGAAGAGTTCCGAGTAGGCTGCATAAGATTCACCAGATGGCAGAGTGAAGCCAGGGTCCAAACAAGCCTAACAATGCTAAGACTCTGATGTGCAGAGCCTCATCCTTCCCACTGCCCCTCGGCCCCTTGGAGAAACAACAGAGCCGGAGCTGAGCAACAGCTCACCTCAGGCCTCTCTGCCCAACCCTCGGGAGAGGGTCACATGTAGCTGAAGCAGTTTTGTGACTTTGTTAGAGTCTTCTGTGCCGGCTTCTCTCTCTGCTTTTCTGTTCTCCTCCCACTTACAGCTATGTGCCTCCTTTGCGATACGAACCCACACTCTTATTTTCATTTACAAACATCATTTTAAACATATACTCATTTACATACGCATATTTGGAATTTTCCTTTTTCTGTGTATACAGGAAGCATCATAAATAAGTGGAAAAAATATGTGTTTTCTGAGATTATAACATATTCAGTAGTTATAAATGCAACAGATTTCCAAAAACCTGGAGCGAAGTACATGCAGTTTGGTAGACTGTTTTCTTCTTAATGTCGTATTGTATTTTCCTATATTGTTAAATTGTATTTAAAATCATTTCTGACTGCATGTATGTCAAATAAGGTTGCAGTAAAATATATCACCTCCCCCATCGGACATTAACATTTCTGTGGGCTTGTGTGGGCTGTATAATGGCTCAGAGTGGTATAACACTTACCCAGCATACTCTGGGTTTGAGCCTCAGCATAGCAATAAAAAATAAGTGAAAAACTACTGTGGCAAACCTCACTATACATATCTCTCTGAAAAAAAAAATGGACTTATGCTATTAAAATATACCCCTTAAAGTACAAGAATGGGTGGTCAGGCACGATTGTTCTCCATTGTCCATTTGCTTACTAGCAGGATAGATGGTGTGGATTCCAGATCCCCAGCAGGAAATGAAAGCGCTTCTCATTCTTCCCCATGAGCAACAGACTTGATTGCTAAAATGGAAATATCGGAAAGAATACATGTCCCTTTGACTCTGCATGACCCTGGTCACATCCCCCTTCAGCTGAACACACACCTCAGATCTCATCTGAGAAGCTTCTATTTGCAATAGATAGTGATTGACACAGAGACCCACAACTGGCCACGGCATGGAGAATAAGAGACGGCAGAATGTGCAGCCTTAACGGGAACATAAATTTCCACCACCCCGGCCCACTCCCACCAAGGCTCAGCATCACTGTAGACGAGAGACAGAAAGAGTGTAGAAGCCGTGGATGACAAGACAACAATGTCTTCTGCACACACCAGGCAGCTGCACATGGGAACCCACAATGGTTGTGACAGCATGTACAAGACCTGTAGGACCCAAGCCAGACCAAGTCCCAGCGTGAAGAAGGGAGCTGGGTACACAAGCCCACCCCTAGCTGTGGGGGTAACTGTTAACTCCTGGGGAAGGGAAAGACAGCTTTAAGAGTGTAGCCCCGGTGAGTGGACCACTCTCCAGACAGCACACCCAAGAATATTTGGGGAGCACAAGTTGGTCTTGAAGGATTAGAAGGAAATAGGACACAAAGCTGGGTACACAGGGAAAGGAGGGGAACTCTGAGGAGAGCTGGGGGAGGGGAATATGATCAAGCACATTTTATGGAGTTCTTCAAGAACTAAGAAAAAGTTCTGCTGATTTTAAAGACAAAATTGTTTCCAGGTTTTTGTTTGTTTGTTTTCTGTCTCAAGGTAGGGTTTCTCAGCCGGGTGGTGGTGGCGCACGCCTGTAATCCCAGCACTCGGGAGGCAGAGGCAGGAGGATTTCTGTGAGTTCGAGGCCAGCCTGGTCTACAGAGCTAGTCCAGGACAGGCTCAAAAGCTACAGAGAAACCCTGTCTCGAAAAAACAAACAAACAAACAAACAACAACCAAAAAAAGGTAGGGTTTCTCTGTGTAACAGTCCTGACTGTCCTGGAACTCACTTTGTGGAACAGGCTGGCCTTGAACTCAGAGATCTGTCTGCCTCTGCTTTAATCCTGATGCTGAGATTAAAGATATACACTACCACTCCTGGCTTCTGGTTTTATTCATTTTTATGAGGGGCACTGTGGCTCGGCTTTCTAATTGTTTATTAGTTGTGTGTATTCCTCTTCCATAACTCCTTATTCACTGTGCTTGCTACAATGTGTACTAAAGCACTCACAGTTCATCAGCTCCAGGGATAACTAACACCAATGCTCATTAGTCCGCTCATGAAATTGACAGTAGTTCATCAGCTTTGACTATGAAAACATCAATTTCATAGAGTCTGACCTGACATATAATGCAGATTATCTCATTTTCTTCATGGCGAGTGCATGATGTTGTCATTTTACAAAAGAGGAAATTGAGGCCCAGAGTGGAGAGATGATTTTTGCCAACAGATGGTACAGCCAGGGTTTGAACCCAGGCAGTCTGACTCCACGGTTTAACAAATAGTTAATGTCCTAAGCATGTTAAGAAGAAATAAAAAAAAGAAAGAAAGAAAGAAAGAAAAAGAAAAAGGAAAAAAAGGGTTGGGGATTTAGCTCAGTGGTAGAGCACTTGCCTAGCAAGCACAAGGCCCTGGGTTCGATCCCCAGCTTTAAAAAAAAAAAAAAAAAAAAAGTAACAAAAATACTGAAAAATAAAAATTGGAAAAAGAAAGAAAGAAAGAAAGAAAGAAAGAAAGAAAGAAAGAAAGAAAGAAGAAATCATGGAGCCAGGCGGTGGCGGCACATGCCTTTAATCCTGGCATTCAGAAGGCAGAGGCAGGCGGATCTCTGTGAGTTTGAGGCCAGCCTGGTCTACAGAGCAAGATCCAGGACAGGCCCAAAACTACACAGAGAAACCCTGTCTCAAAAAACAAAAAAGAAGAAGAAAAAAAAGAAAATCATGAACACTCCAGAGTGTTTAACAGAGGTTTCTCCTTGTTTTCCAGCTTGCTGTTCTTCTGTTTGCACACAGTAAAAACAGTAAAACATTTCTCACTGTTTTCAGTTCTTAGTATCAAATTATAACATTTACAAATAGAAACATTAAAAGAAATCTTCCTTTAAAAAATCTTCCGCTTTTCTCAACTCTTGTTTGTTTTGTTTTGAGATAGAGTCTCTCTGCCTCCAGGGTGCTGGGATTAAAGAGGTGTGAGCCACCATATCTAGTCCCTTTCCCGACTCACAAAAAAAAAAAAAAAAAAAAAAAATCTGATTTCTAAATTATTTATTTGGTGGCCCTGTGGTAGGGAGGTAGAGACCAAAGGACCAAGGTCATGCTCAGCCACTTAGTGATAGTGTAGCCAGCCTGATCTATGTCAAATTTTTTTTAACTAAATAAGATCTTTATTAAAATGTATAGAATTTTGATTCAATCCCTTTAATAGAAACAGTCATATTAAGTTCTTCATTTTGTCTTGGATTAGTTTTTATGGTATCTTTCAAGTATGTGGTCCACTTATCCAAGTTTTCAGATTTGTTGACATGATGTTGTTCACAGTAGTCCTTAGTTATATGCACAACTAATGATATGCATCATTAATGATGACCTCTCTTTTATTTCTGATATTGGTAATTTGAGGGTTTTTTTTACATAGTTAGCAGGCTAGATAGTTATGAAATTTATTGATTTTTTTTCTACATACTGGTGTTTTGTTTTGTTGATGTTTGCTTGGTTTGGTGTTTGTTTGGTTCATTCTGGCTTGCTTTAGATTTAAATTTCTCCTTTCTTCAAGGTTCCCATACTGATAGGATTCACATCTTCCTTTCTAATATACACATGTACTGCTGCAAATTCTAATCTATGAACTGCTTTTGCTGCAGCCTAAGTGTTTCAATAGATTGTATTGTTTAATTTGTCCAAAATAATTTTTAATTCATCTTTAGCTTGGTTTGGGGGGGGAGCTATGTGTTTTAAAGAAATATGCATAAGATAACTGCTATGCTCCTAAAAATGTACAAAATCTTAAAATTTTCAAGCAAAAATAAAAAAGGGCTCTGAACTCAAGGTTTTGACTATTCTAGTAAGAATGCTGTGTCATAAATGTTCGTGTTTCCACACACACGTCTAAATTCTTGTGTTAGATTCTAACCCTGGGAGAAGTTGGAAGGTATTAGACTTCCTAATTGGAATTAAAGCTTCAGTCAAGAGACGCCCAGTGCAATATTGGTCCCTTCCACCACGTGAGCACACGCTGGGAAGGTCTTTGTAGTACCGACTGTCCTGGAACTCACTATGTAGACCAAGCCGGCCCTCCAAACCAGACCCTGAATCTGTCAGCTCCTCCATCCTGGACTTCCCAGACTCCAGAACTGAAAGAAAGAACTGTTGTTGTTTATAAACTACCCAACTGTGGTGTTGTCGCAGCCCAAATGGCTCCAAAAACACTGCCTCTCGTTTACATTTAAAGCGTGGCATCGGGGACTAAGGGAGCATTGGTGGAGCACGGGGCAGATGTATGCTTTGAGAGGTGTTGCTCTGTCCTTCCAGGAGGATTTCCCCCCACCAATGATAACTCAAGTGGAACTGATTCTTTACAGGAGCTACTCAGTTGGCCATGCATTTCCTATCTCTACTCAATCCTGATAGAGATGCTCTGTGATGGGAGGAACTGTCCTGGTCTTAGGAGGGCAACTGTCCAGTCTGTGTTTCATTGGCAAGGGCAGGTCATCATCGCCTTCCAGCTTCTGCTCTTTGCCCTCCACATTACACCATACACTCCATGACTTAACAGTTTTGCATGTAGAGAAACTGGTGCCCTTCACTGTTCAAACACGTTATTCAAAATTACCCAGCTCAGTCTGTTTGACTGTGTCTGAATTATAGTTGATTACTTGAGTGATCCTAGCTAGCTTGGGCTCCAGTTCCCCCACAGGAGTGTAACACTCACTCCAGAGCCCAGGAAGTGCCCGGTGGGACATCTGTTGTCTCCCCCTTTCCTCCTCCACCTGTGCAGTTTCAAGCCCCGCTCACCACTCAGCTTTACACAGACTCCTGTAGCCAAGTCTGGCCCGAATATAAGTGGGGGTCTGGCTCTAGGAATTCCGTAATTGCTTTTCTTGGACTCTAACCTTCTGCTGGGGAGGGACCATCACCGATCTGCAGGGGGTCAGGGGCTGTGGCCCCTACCGGGTGTATTCCCAGCACAGATGGGGACCTACCCCTGCAGAGGAGCCCAGGGTCTACTTATGGGTGGTCCTTCCTGTGGAGGAGGCTGCTGTCAGGGTGAGCTTGCCAAGAAGGTATATCCCACACTGAGGATTTTACTTGTCTGTATTTGCTAGCTCTCAAGGATCCACCAAGGCCGGTCCTTCAGGCTGATTTTGCACCGTGGAGGCCAGGAGTAAGGCAAGGGAATGTACGTTCCTTTCTAGGGCTCCACGCGATCTAAATCCCACCATCACTCCCCCATTTAGGCAGGAAGGACACTCTAGGGTAGGAGTGGGTTGGAAAGAAGGTTGAGCTGACACTCCCTAGAGGACCGCCTCCTCCTGCCCTTTGGCAAGCTGGAGGTTCCAGGACTTTGGGAACATTTTGCACTATGTGGTTGATATCTGTGGTTGGAGCGCCCCCTCGCGGCGGCACCTGGTGCTCCTCTCGCAAAACTCTAGCATCCTGGACTTTGTTCTCTCTGGGCTCAACAGGCAGCTGCCCACAACAGTGCAGCTGGAGGGTGAGAGAGAAGGGTATTCTCAGAGGTTGTCCCTCTGCAGCCCACACTGCAGAACAGCCTAGCCAACTCGACTGAGTTCTGCATGTGACCTCTTCTTTCCAAGAGTCTATCTGTTCTTGTTCCCAGCACTCAGCTCCTCTTGCTTTTTCTTTTTCCTACTCTGAGTTCTGCTTTGTGGAGTATAACTGATTCCTTTTCTCTGTATCTACAACAGACAAATTCACACGTTCTTTCCAATAGAAGCTAGAGACCAGGAGAGCCAAAAGTGTGGTTCCCATGCCAAGGACAGGAGGCTCACCAAGAAGAACCAATGTTCTCAATGAAGGCTGAAGGCAAGAAAAGCTCATGAATGTCCCAGCTTGAAGGTTACCTCAGCCCCTTTCAAAGTTCTATTCACTACTTCCCTAATTTGATGGGGTCCACCAATATTAGAGAGGGTGATTTGATTTATTTAATCTATCAATTTAAATGTTAATCTCATCCAGGCAATGTTGCAGAAACACCTAGAATAATGTGAGACCAAATGCCTGCCCCCTCCCACGCCCACGTCAAGTTGGCATATAATGAACCCTCACAACATTGGGTTTAAGCAATGGCAGGTAGTTGGGGGAACTTGCAAGGGAAGTCCAGCCCAAGACAAAAGACTGAACACTTGGGAGTATGTCTAAGATGCCATAGGCATCATTAATACTATTATTTGGTTATTTAAGATGTTTGAACACCTTGTCCCAGGGCACCAAATTTCTACTCTGAACCTAGCCTCTTTCTCAAGTCCTGTCCATGAACTGAGAGCATCTTGCTGTCTCTTTAAGCCTGGCACTCATCCCTTGCCCACAACTCCAGATCTCTTGCCCCCTGCCATGCAGGATTCTGTTTTCCAGTGGCCCTAGTTGACAGAAAACATTTATTTTGCTGAAACAGCCCACCATTTCCTTTCCTGAAATCCTGGACACAAGCCATCATTACAAAGATTAGAGGTTGGCAGGGGAGAGTCTCCAAATGCACCCCAAACAGAAGCAAAGCATTTCTATAGCAAAGGAGAAGCCAGCCACACACACCGTCTTCTGCCCAAGCCAAGGCTTGCAGAAATGCCTGGATCATCTCCATGCTTTTACATGCTCGTCATCACGTGTAGCACAGCAGAGCCTGGCTGGTAACAGCACTGTGGCAGCAGTTAGGTCATTTGTACGCGGAAGGGTTTGGCCGCTGGGTCTTGGTCAATAGGAGTTATAAATACATAATAGGAAAGATTCCATTAAAAAATGAGCCCAAAGCCATTGAAAAGGTTTTGTTAGCCATTTCAAGAGATTCTGTAGCTAGAATGTTATTGACTCTTTTCACCCTTCACTGAAAGGCTTTCAGTTGGAAACTAAAGCATCTAAAATTATAATGTAAGTCCATGGGGGAAGGCTCTAACTTTCTAAACGTCCCATCCTTACACAGCTCCTCCTGAACTTAGCCATGACACTGATCAAAATCTACCTTGTTTACATCCAATGCCTCAAACAAGTGCGTTTAAATGAAGGTTTAGTAAACTCAATGTGATATAGACACAGGCTAAATATAGTTCTACCAACACGATGTGGGTTGACGCTCTGGAAGAGAAGTTGAAATGGACAGAAGACATGACATTTTGCTTCACCGAACCAGATATTCCTCAGACAAAACTTTTCCAAGTAACACCTTTACATATGGTTTCATCAGATAGCCAGTGGATTTTTCCATTTACCTAGTAAGCAGTCCACACAGATGGAAGAACTAAGCCTTGCTTATTACATATGCCAGGGACAGTCATTAGTCTCACTATACAGCGTCAAGTCCAAAGTCAGCCGAGATCAAGATTCGTGAGCATCAAGGGAGACTTATGTTGTGTGTTTTATCTAATAACACACAACTAATGTAACCATGGCCATGTATAATCATTAAAATCACAGAGAAGTGTGACTAATAGTGTGCTACCCCCTCACACATCCATCATCAAGGTTTTAAATGCAATACCTTAATCCATGACACAGTTGCCCTCCAGTGCCTCTGGGATCCTGTATCCACCCCTATGTTCCTTGGGGTTGGCCATCATCTCAAATCTCTTACTCATCATTTCCATGTGTTTGTGTATACATTCACCATGAATGTCTGTATCCCTCAAGCACCATTTTGTGCATATTTAAGTTTTAAAGAAATGAACACTATAGCACATCCAAATCTCTGCAACTTGGCATTTGCTTGTTTGTGAGACTTGTGTTTGCAGATGTGTGACACTATAACCCAATCATAGTTATTAGTGCTTGATTTATGTCATGGGAATATATCACAATTCACCTGTTCATCAGCTTCCAGTGAGTGGACACTGGGTGAGTTAGAACGCTTTACCCTTAACAGTGTTCCTGGGAATATCATTGTATGTGCACATGAATAATTTCAAATTAAGCCACAGTGTAGCTAGAGTTTTCTTGGTCCTGTCTGGCCCACAGTCAGGACAAACCTCTCTCACCCACTGGTCCCACAGCTGCTCAGACCCAACCGAGTAAACACACAGAGACTTATATTGCTTACAAACTTTATGGCTGCAGCAGGCTTCTTGTTATCTAGTTCTTATATCTTAAATTAACCCATTTCTGTTAGTCTATAAGTTGCCATGTGACTCGTGGCTTACCACTACCTTACATCTTGCTTTCCATGGCGGCAGCTGGCAGTGTCTCTCTGCCTCAGCCTTCCACTTCCCAGAATTCTCTTCTCTTCGTGTCCTGCCTATACTTCCTGCTTGGCTACTGGCCAATCGGTGTTTTATTTATTAACCAATCAGAGCAACACATTTAACATACAGAACATCCCACAGCACCACAGCAGAGCGTGTTGCAATTGTTTCCTGGTTATCAGGCTCACATTCTACCTTTACAAAGCATGTTGGGCTCCAAGATGGTTTACCTTCATTTGACAAGTGATAATAATGAAAACATTATTTTTAGGAAACAGTTTTCGGTTTAGCAAGCTGTTTTCCCCTGTTCATGGGTTACTCAGTATTTCCATTTCCAGCAAGTGGCTTGATTTATTTCCCTTCTTCCTCTTTTTCTAACAAGTCCATTTTAAAATTAAGAGTGTTTTGTTTTAGTAAGGACCACTTTTCTCACTGTTTTAATAAGTAAAACCAGCATTGGTTCTAAACTCATCAGGTTTTTGGTTGTGTTTTCCTTGCTAACCCACAGGTTTTTCCTAATTTTAATCCAATGTGATAAAAATGTGATATACAAAATAATTATTTGGAATATGTTGAATGTTTTTCTGTAGCTCAATATGTGGTCAGTTATGGAGCATGCTTGTATGTTTGGGAAAATAAGCTCTATGGAGTACAAGTCTCTCTCTCTCTCTCTCTCTCTCTCTCTCCCCTTCCTCCCTCCCTTCCTCCCTCCTTCCCTCCTTCTTCCCTCCCCCATAACTGAGGTATCTTTAGGAGTCACAGTTGGGAGTTGTCTCCATCAGATCAGCCTATAGATATGTCTGCAGAACATCTTCTGGATTGGGCAGCTTGGCCTCAGCTGTGTAAGAGAAAGTGAACGTGAGTCACTGCTACTTTGCTAAACCAGCATGATCCCTAACTACACTTTAAATATTTGTCCTTTAACTCACAGATTAGTGCAGTCCTCACCCCTCAGAAAGGAAACTTCGCTTTGCAATAGACTGAGATTGTTACAGAAATCCACAACCACTAAAAATGCAGAGTTGTGGAGCCCAGTCCCATTTGATCATCTACAACACAACTCTTGCACTAAGGCTCAGGGATCATTGTGGGAGAGGGGGCTGAAAGACTGTAACAGTCTGAGGAGCAGGGAGTTTGCTGTGAGACTATGTCTCTTGGGGATGTCAGAAGCTAGTGTCTCACCAACATGGCTGCCTAAACATAACCTGAACAAGGGTGACACCAACAGATAGACGTGCTAATGAGGAAAGCTCACAAGGCCTTAACCTTAAACAGAGAACTACAGACAACTAAGAAATTCTGAGAATAGGACAATTAGTCCCCCCCTCCCCCAGGGAAGAGCACACCAACTGGTTATCCAGTGCCAAATGGTCAGCCCTGGAAACATACATACAAGTAGCAGTATACAGACTGAGCAGGTTGTGTCTCTGTGTGTGTGTGTGTGTGTGTGTGTGTGTGTGTGTGTGCATATGCATTCCTAGAATACATATATATGTAACAACAATTAAAGAAAAAAGAGACTCTTAGTTAGGGTTTCTATTGCTGTGAAGAGACGCCATGACTGTGGCAACTCTTAGAAAGGAAAACATTTAATTGGGTGGCTTACAGTTCAGAGGTTCGGTCCATTATCATCATGGTGGGACATGGCAGCATGCAGGCAGATACGGTTGTGGAGAAGGAGCTGAGAGTTCCACATCTTGATCCAGAGGCAACAGGAAGTGAACTGAGAGACACTGGGTGATAGCTTGAGCATAGGAGACCTCAAAGCCCACCCCTATAGTGACACACTTCTCCAACAAGGCCACACCTTCTCCAACAAAGCCATACTTCCCAATAGTGCCACTCACTATGAGTTTACAGGAGCCAATTACACACAAGTTGCCACAGAGACTATGAATTTGAAAGAGAGCATAGTGGGGAAGAGTATGCTGTATAGAAGGTTTCGGAGGGAGGAAAAGGAAGGGGGAAATGATGTCATTATATTTTAATCTCAAGAAATTTTTAAAGTTTTTAAAAGATTCTTTGGTCCTCAAAAACAGACACATTATTCAACAAACAAGAAAGGAGCCTCATTCACTGAAACAACAAATTTCAAGAAAAGAAGAGACCTGGGTGTGATGGTGCACACCTGTAATCCCAGCACTAGGGATGCTGAGGCAGGAGAATCTTGAGTGTAAGGCCAGCTTGGACTATATCACCAGATCTGCCAGAGAGAAAGAGAAAGGGAGAGCATGCATGACCCCCACTTCCAACCACCCTTACTTCTGCCCCTCAGGCTCCCTCTCTCTACAAGGCAGACCCATAATAGTTGTACTACCCTCATGTTCCCAGTTCAGCCAGAGAGTAAAGGCCTTGATGCCTCATTTCTAGTGTATGGCAGAGGGTGTGAATTCAAGCCCGGGCATTTCTGACTCTCTCTTGGACACCCACTTTCAGTTTATTGTTCTGATGACCCAATGTGTTTTATTATTAGAATCCATCTTGTTGCAGTTCTTAAGGGCAAGTGTGTTAGTAAGTGCTATGCTGACCCTCTATCATACCCTTTCCATGCCAATATTCCATCCTTCACGGCTTTTATGTGCTCTGGACAATGGACGCCCATTATCTTGGGTTCTCATTAAAGTTTAGTTCGTTTCTCTTCACTCCTTTGTTGTAAGAAAGATTCAAATAGCCTCCAATGCTTCTGGCCTTGCACAGTATGAAACTGTAACCTCTAAATCATAATACCATTGTCTTCTAGATTTTGCCCACACTTTAATTTGCCCATCTTTTTCCTCATTTATTGTTGGTGATTGGGATTTTTTAGATACATCTTTCTCTATAGATCAAGCTGGTCTCAGACTCACTAACCTTTCTGCTTCAACCTCCCAAGTGCCAGGATTAAAAGGTGGCACTCCTGTGCCCAGCAGGTCAGGCCTTTTTATTTTATTTTATTTTATTTTATTGATTGCCTCCTGCCTTTATGTCATACTTTGTAAACCCTTGTCCCTCTGAGATTAAGAAAGAATTATCTCTTGCTTGTAGGACATCTACAGGGTGACCATTGAGACCCCCAACTCTGAACCTAGGATACACATTGGTGGAAAATTAAGAGTACAGCTGCATTTGCACAGATTTCCCAGATCCCATTATTCATTTGGTTTCACTTTCCCCAGTGATTCTAAACTCTGTCTTTAAAATATAAGAAATAATCAGGGCTGGAGAGATGGCTCAGAGGTTAAGAGCACTGACCGTTCTTGCAGAGGACCCGGGTTCAGTTCCCAGCACCCACCCAGCTTTAACAACCATCTGAACTCCAGTTCCAAGGGCTCTGGTGCCCTTTCTGGCCTCCACAGGCATCAGGCATGCACATTGTGCATAGACTTACGTGCAGGCAAATGTATACACATAAAATAAAATAAATTCATCTTAAAATAATAATAATATAGGAAAAATCTATGTGCATGAGCCTGATTCTTGACTCCCCTTTCAAATATCTCCCATTTATCTGTCTAATCTGCTTCAATCTTTGTAATTTCACGATATATTTTAATATTCAGTAGAATTATTCTCTCACTGTTCTTCCTAGCAGGAGTTCTTAGCTATTCTTTTTCTCTTTTTAATTGACCACTAATAATGAGTATATTTGTGGGGTGCAATGTGATGTTTGTTTTTGTTTTAAGACACCCTCTCTATATTGCCTGGGCTGGCCTTGAACTCACAGTCTTCCTGCTCCAGCCTCCGAAGACTGGCATTCTAGGCCTGAGCCACCATGGCTCACCCACGCACAGTGTAGGATGATCAAATCTACTTAATATACCCATCAATTCACAGGCTTGTTTTGCAGGAAAATATTTGAAATTTGTTTTCTCGGTAACTTTGAAATATATGATACATACTTATTAGCTCTGCCTGTCTCGAATGTAGTGTGAACCTTTATTTTCCCAGGAGCCTCAGCAGCAGTGAGGCTGGTTCTCTCCCCCACAGTCCTCACTGGCAATTGTATTAGCGCACCTCATATTTTGCGTTTTCCTTGGTTGTGTTTACGGTTGAGTTTTTCCGTCAGAACACAGCCTGCATTTCCATTTGTCTAAATCGCTGCATCCTCAGAAGTGTTTTTAAAGTCCTGTTCCTTTAGCTCATTCACACTAAATTTAAGCCCAATCCCTTTCCTGGCTGATGCGGCAAGGGGACTTCTCATCCTCTGTCTACCTGCATGCTCTGTGGCAGCTTTGGTTCCCAGAGCTTGTTTGTCCCGGTCCCCTTACTGTCTCGTTTCCACTGTTTTTTCCCTTTTTCTGAGCACATAATTGCACCTTACCTCTAGACCATTAGTGATGTACCCCCTCATTTCTAATTTTTAAATTAATAAAGCCAGTCAGCCAGGCAGCGGTGGCACATGTCTTTAATCACAGATCTCTGTGAGTTTGAGGCCAGCCTGGTCTACAGAGCAAGATCCAGGACAGCCAGGACTATACAAAGAAACCCTGTCTCAAAAAAAAAAAAAAAAAAGTCTTCTGTAGCTGAGGGTTTCCCCTGTCCCACCTGGCCAGCAGTCCCTCAGTCACTTATAAAGTAATCATTCAGAGGCTTATATTAATTACCAACCTATGACCTATGGCAGGCTTCTTGCTACCTAGCTCTTTCATCTTAAATTAACCCGTTTCTATTAATCTATGTTTTGTCACGTGGCTGTTGGTTACCGGTCTGCTGACGTCTTGTTGGTCCTTGGGTGGCTGACTGGTGTCTCCTCTTGTTGGTCCTTGGGTGGCTGACTGGTGTCTCCTCTTGTCGCTCCTTGGGTGGCTGACTGACTTGTGTCTCCTCTACTCTCCATTCTCCCTCCACTATCTCTTGGATTTTCCCACCTGGCTCCATCCTGCCCTGCCACAGGCCAACGCAGCTTTATTTATCAACCAATCAGAGCAACACATATTCACAGCGTACAGAAGGACATCCCACGGCAGTCTTTGATGCCAAATGGCACGGACCTCCAGAAAGGATGACTTGTCTCCTCCCAAATGTGAATGAGGGACAGTCTATGGCTTTCCAAGAAAGCACGGTGCTGGTGTCTGGGTTGACATGAATGTGTGGTGTTCTATTCAGGGTGTGTGAAGCAATCCCTTTTTACTTAATAGTTATTACCAGATTTTAAATGCATGTTTTCTAAATGCTTAAGGAAATCCACATCACATCTAGTCCCTTCGGTTGAGACTAAGTAAACCTCATTTTATTATAGTCGCAATATGTATGTTCCAGATGTAAGGTTTTAATGATCCTTTAGGCCTCACATAAAATGCTGAATACTTCTTTCATCAAACATTGTGAAGCTGAATTGTAAACTGAAGTGAATAACCAACCTGGTCCATGATACCCAGTGTCCATAAATATCACAGAAGCACATGATTATTGATATAATTAATAAAATATAATTTTATTTATATTTTTACAAATTGTGGGAATTTTAGGTGGATTTGTCCCTTTAATTTGGTCTCACCCCTGTGAGATTCTGAAATTTAAAGCACATTTATTTCATAATATTTTTCTATATTTGGGGATGTCTAATAAAATATGCTAATATCTAGGTGGAAAACAGTGAGCACTTGAATTCCTGACCCTGCACTGCTCCCATCTTAACACTAGGGGGCAGCATTGTTTAAAAAAACAAACCTGGCAAGGTTCTTCCAAAGCATCATGAAATAAATGTTCACCTGATGAGAGCCTAGATGAAAACACTAACAAAGGAGGTCTGTTCTTGCCATTTCAGACTCTTCCCGCGTTGTCTTTATCAAGTGTTTCCTGTATTTAAAAAAAACCACAATAATAAACATTCAGTAGTACGATGAAAGCACAATCAACACCCTCACCTTCTGGTCTTGACTCAGTCTTTGCCTCCGACCATGCTATATGAAACCGTAGCCTGCACTGGCCCCGCCCTCCAGCCTCTACCACTCTCCGAGATGTATCAAATTCCAGCGCCTTTGATCATTTACTTCTGGTGGCTTCCTGCAGTGTCCCTGTAGCCCCTTACGTGGAAGCCCTCAGGAGACTGTTTCTTCCTGCTGTACACCAGGTGCCTGAGACGTGCAGTGTTTGCTGAGTGAATGATGATTCGGGGGTGGTGCTGATGAGGGGGATTTGTGATGGTGGTGGCAAAGGGGGAGGTTTTGAAGGTGGATGTGGCAGCCATGGTGGCGACCAGTGACGTACCGGCAGTGGGGTCGTGCAAGTGACTGTGGCCGATGCTGCAGCAATTGTCATGATGTTTATCATGTCATGGTTGGCCAGGGTACTGTGGGAAGATGGAATCCAAGCCTGAGGCCAGATGATTTCTAGAAGGTTCCAAAGATCTCAACCTCTAAGAGAGCTTGTCAGAATGTGGGCTTTGGCAACCAGTTCCTCAGATGAAGCAGGGAGGACTGGTCAGGTGTGTGCACGTGCATGTATGAACACATGGGGGGGGGGGAGCCCACCCTCCCATCCCTCCCATATGCGTGATGTGACAAGCTGGAAGCCATGGTCAGCTGTCACTTGTTGAGTTCATCATTCCTGTCATAGTTGAGGCTCCAAAAAGAAGAATATACCTTCAAACCTATGGATCAGCCCACCATGTGACGGGGTGAGCAGGTGAAGGCAAGGCTGTGTCTGGCATATGCTCAACACGGGGGTGGGGTGGGGAGTGGGGGGGGGGGTGGAGCTACTTGCTATATAGCCTAGTGATAAACTCAGCCAGCAGGGGAGCTGGAAGGAGAAAAAAAAGATGGATGGATATGATCAAAATACATCATGTAAACATGAAAATTTCAAAGAATATAAAGTGCTTTGGGGTTTTCTTTTTGCTTTAAAAAATACTATTCTCTTTTAAAGATTTATTTTTATGTGTAGGGGTGATGTGTGGAAAAGAGGGAGAGACAATGAGAGAGAGATGGGGCGCTGCTGGTGTAGGACAGAATAGTGCATGGGCTCCCCTAGAGGCGGGAGTTGCAGGTGACTATGAACATGGCCTTCTGGGAGAGAAACAATGATTCCTAACCACTGAGCCATCATCTCTCAAGCCCCAAAGGGAGGAACTGTTTTTAAGGGTATTGGATGTTCCAAGGGTTACTGACCACCAGAAGTGCTCAAGGAGGCAGGCGTTGGGAAGGAAGACTAACGAAAACCAAGTACTATGAAAATACCACAATGCAACCATTACTCTGTATGCTAATTAAAAGCCAAATGAATCAGTTAAGAAAAACTTCTATTAATAAATGCACTCTCGTTGTGAGCTGCAGGGCTGGCTGGACTCCTAGAACTCATATCAGACAGTGACAGAAGCCTGCCTTCCCTCCCTACCCACCGGGAGGACTTTCAACATAGCAGTCACCCTGGTTGGCCTGTGTGAGTTCTGTCTACACACCCCAGGTAAGCTGCCCCCAGGCCATTCAACACAAAGGCAGGGCTCAAGGGTATTAAGCTAGACATACAGGTCCAGGATGCAACCATGGAAGAATCAGGCTCAGGGTGCAGCAGAGGTGAGATTCTGAATCCCGGATACCCAGAACGTGGGAAAAGCAGATACAGTGCAGATGTCTCCTGACCAATGTACCTCTCTTCTGCAGATGCTTAGCAGAGGCCCGGAGAGGCCTCAGAAGCCCTGGCCTAGGCCAGGTACCTTCTTCTTCTAACTACCTGGGTCACTGGGACTATGGCTGTTCTGTTGGGTACCCAGAGTACACTTCTCTTCAGAGAAATGTGGTGGTATTATGATGTTCCCCAAAATATTGTACACCCTAATAAACTTACTGGGGTCAGAGTCAGAACAGCCACAATATTAGACAAAGAGATACACCTTTAATCCTAGCATTCCAGAGGCAGAAATTTGTCTGTATCTCTGTGAGTTCAAGGCCACAAGGATACAGCCAAGGGAGGTGACTCATGCCTTTAATCCCAAGAAGTGAGCCTTTAATCCCAGGGAATGATGGCAGATAGCAGAAAGGTATATAAGGCGTGAAGACCAGGAACTAGAAGCATTTGACTGGTTAAGCTTTTAGGCTTTGGAACAACAGTTCAGCTGAGATTCATTTTGGATGAGGACTGAGATGCTTCCAGTCTGAGGAAACAGGATCAGCTGAGGAATTGGCCAGCTGAGGATAGCTGTGGCTTTTTCTGCTTCTCTGATCTTCCAGCATTCACCCCAATAACTGGCCTCGGGTTTGATTTTATTAATAAGTTCCTTTAAGATTACTGCTACAGAGAAAGCTTGAATAATAATGTCATCCCAATACATCTAGGCAGATGGTAAAGAAAGGGCCATTGGTGGATAGAAACTAAGCTTCATTAAGGTCTGAAAAGGTCATGTTCATGCATTGACAACCCCAGTCCTCCCATGTCTCAGACCAGCACAAATCCAAGGTCTGGCCCGAAAGGGGCCCGCCTCCCACAGCCACATGCAGCTAATGGTGTCCCTGGGTCCCTTGTACACGCTCTTCCTTCGGCCATTTCTTTCTGTGGCATCCATACTGAAGGTCTCCATGGCTGCCAAAGGGCATTACGGTGAATTCCTTGTGCTGAGGCTACAGAGCAGCAGTAATGGCCATGAATGAATTCTGCCTGTGATTGACTCATGACATCATGCTCTTTTGACAGTAGACACCCCTGTCTGAGATGGTTTTATAAAACATCCTAGACCTTCCCCCAGAGGACCCCATACCCTGAAAGACACTGTCCCCTCCTTTAGGAACAATCTTCCTGCCCCTAACATCTCATGGGTAGACCGTGTACCACTGAAACAAGAGAAGGGAACCTTGTGTCCTATTCCAGGTCACCAGCTGCCCTTCTCAACATCTTAAGCCTGAGAAAGAGCAGCTGGAACAGGCTTGGTCTCGAGACTTGGGGGCGTACAACCGGGGGCTTTGTCACGGGGCCCTGATGTCCCTCCAGGTTAGCACCCTTGAGTGAGGGAGGACCAAGGACAGGATGCTCCAGGGTACCCCCTCTGAAAACATGTGATCTTGTGACATCTTCCGAGCTGTGGCCAGTGTTCATTGTGGTCATGTTTTTCTCTGTCCTTTTCAGCATGTGAGGAGACCATATCTCAACTTTCCTTCCCTGAGATAAATGTGGAACGGACACCTTATCTCTCTCTCTATTTCACTGCCTCCCTTGCCCCCCCTTCTGGGAACAGTCCCCCAAGAGGGACAAGCAAATCATTTCACCGCTTGTTGGAACGCACCAACCTCCTCTCTGCCACCAGTGCAGAGCGACAGAGCGCTGGGGCACAATCTCCCCTCCCCTGCTCAAAGAAGCTGCCTACCACGGGACAACCAGATCACAGCCATCTCCAAGGACCAAGGTTTACAGTGAGGGCCGGGCCTCCCTGGGCCGAGAGCTGGTCTCTGAGAATTCATTGAACTTAATCAGATGGTGGGATACCTGAACTCATGCTACTACGTCAGGGGTCCTCAGAGTTCGGCCGTGGGAAGTTCCCCATGAACACACAGTCCCGGGCTTCGCCTCCATCTCTGACTCAGCAGGGCCTGAGCAGGCTCTACTGCCAGCTGGTTTGGGTGCAGCTGGACCTCTGTGGACACTCTGAGCATCATCGTAGGGAACAAGTGGAGTCCTGAGTGTGTGATGTTTGATACAGGCACAGCAGTGTCGAGGACCCCAATGCCTTAGACCAGTGGGAGTAGCTAAGCCTTCCCTGGGTGAGGCTCAGGGAGATGGCAAAGCCTTCCTCTGGTCCACGTGTGGTGTGTACAGAAGACATCCACCATCGCTATCTCCCTTGCAACATTCCCACCCCTGTGTACAGACTGCTCCCTCACAGAGACTGAACCTACAGAGATCAACTAAACCCACCACCTCCTTGTTCAGCTGCCTGTATATGATATACAGTATGATATACTACCCATATAATAACTCTGCCTTCTTAATTATCTGTATGCAACAGCCCCACCTCCCTGTTCAACTCTATAATAAACAAGCTCATGCCGGGCGGTGGTGGCGCACGCCTTTAATCCCAGCACTCAGGAGGCAGAGGCAGGCAGATCTCTGTGAGTTCGAGGCCAGCCTGGTCTACAAAGCGAGTTCCAGGAAAGGTGCAAAGAGAGACCCTGTCTCGAAAAACAAAAATAAAAACAAAAAAAGCTCAGCTTCCAGGTGCTGCAGTATCTCCATCAGGGAGCCCAGACCCTCTGATCTCAGCTCTTCTGCACTGGATGTTCTGAGCAGGTGATAGCTCCTACCCATTAAGGCCTTCCTGTGACACAGGAACTGATTCCAAGGGCTCTAACAGAGAGGCACAGGAAGGTTCAACCATCTTCCCACAGCTCCAAAGCTAGCAGGTGACTGAGTAAGATCCCAGCCCAGTCCCACTTCTCTGTCATCTGTAACAACCATGCCTGACCCACAGGTGTGGCCTGGCCCCTCATAGCCACCCTGGACCTGGACACATTTGCAGTGACTACATATCCCCAGGTGTCCCCTCTTCCCCAGCCTTCCCTGCTCCAATGCAACTCACTGCCAAGGTCACAGTCTCTCTTTGTTTTCTAATCGTGGTACATTCACAGAGAGTAAGTCACCATTTGCCTGTCTCTGCAGGTACAACCCAGGGAGATTGTGTACAATCATACGGTTACACTGCTGTCTCCATTAACCATCACAAAACTTTCCCATCTTCCTGAATTAGCACTGTACTTAATAATCCACAGATCCAAATTGTCCCCTCTATCCAATGCCTCGGCAACACTCTACTCCTCTGCACTTGGCTACTCTAGGCATCTTGTATGAGGGGATCACCTAGCATGTGTCCTATCTGGGACAGACTGAGTCTACTTAGCTTAATGTCCTCCAGCTTCACCCAAACTGGAGCATTGGTTAGAATCTTCTTCATTTTAATTAATCTTCTAATATTTCATTGTATATGCATGCCATATTTTGTTATTACATTCATCTATTAACAGAAACTTAAGCTATTTTCACCTTTGATTATTGTGAATAATGCTGTTGTAAACATGGGTGTGAAAATATCCCTCTAAGTCAGTGCTGTCCATATTTTTGACCATGTATCAGAAGTTGGCTCATTTCTGGGTCAGTGTTTTGGGGAACTGCCTTACTGTTTTCACAGCTAATATACTAGCAGAAACAGGGGGTAAGCAGTCCAGTCCCCATCACCACTAGTTATTTTCTAGGGTGTGGGTGATAGTCATCCCAATGAGTGTGAAGTAGTGCCAGACAACTTTTTTTTTTTTTTTTCAAAGACAAGGTTTCTTTGTGTGGCCCTGGCTGTCCTGGAACTTGCTCCATAGACCAGCGTGGCCGTGAACTCAGAGAGCTGTCTGCCTGTCTCCCGAGTGCTGGGATGAAAGGCATGCACCAGGATACCCCACTAGTCAGACAGCATTCTTAGCACCAAGTCTAACAGCCATTTAGACTGGGCGGGGCTGTCTGGGCTCCCGGAGTGTGGACAGCTGGGGTAGATGCAGGGAAGGTGCTTAGCGGCCTATCAGCAGCTAGTACAGAACAGAGCAGGGAAAGAAGGAATCATGAGTGGGCCTGTTCACTGAAGCCGTGGGCTGGGTGGGAGAACTCAGAAAGGAAGGCACACCCCTTCCTGGCTGGGAAAGAAGTTAGACATTGTCCCTGAAGCTGGGACACTTGAGTCATGCCTCAGAGTGTGAACCCAGCTTGCCTGTAGCGGTGTGGGAATGGGCATCCTCGGCACAGAGGCAGTGTCAGCGAAAGCCAAAGAGGGGTAACTCCAGAGCCTCTGAGGGGTCAGGTGGGCGTGTGGGCTGGGCAGAGGGAGACTCCCAGCCAAGTCACAAGAAGAGGAGTGTCAGCTGAGGAACCTAGGGTGGAAGAAGGAAGGGGCTCGCGAGGGACCTGCTGGGCTTATAAAAGAGGAGATGGCCACAAGAACGCTGCACTGTGCGGGAGCATCCAGAACCAAAGAATGAGGTCATGCTGGAGCCTGAGCCTTGAGGAGGGATGCTCAGACAGGGCAGGAAAAACACAACGATAATGCCAAAGGGGTGGCAAGCAGAGTGATGAGGCGGGGTAGAAGAATGTAGTCCCAGGTTCCAGGGCAGTAATTCATGATTAGCTGTATACTAGACCCAAGTTCAAGGCTGGCTCTGCTACCGGCTTAGCCATGTGATATTGGGTAGGTTACTGAGTCTTATGAGCCTCAGTGCTTTAGTCTGTAAAGTGAGGGTTAGTAATAGAGCCTCCCACACAAGGCGATTATGAAAATTAAATAAGGCTCTGCTTGCAAGTTCTGATTGCAAACGCCTGGCACCCGCACAGAGCCTGGGCGAACGGTAGCTGGAGGCCTCTGATTATCATGAACCCCAAGGCAAGAAAACAGGAGCCAGAGAGGCTGGTGGAGAGCAGCTGCTGCTCCACCCCAGCAGAGAGTGGCCGAGCAGGAGGCCAGGCCGGGAGACCTGTAAGGAAGCATAGGGGTGGACGGATGGACACCAGTTACCAGTGCTGATGGGAGGGGGTGACTGATGGCTCAGAGGCCTCTAAGGAACAAGAAGGTGGACAGGCTCTTAGACATATGCCAATCAACATGTCTCATCTGACTTCAGAGAAAGCAATTCGAGTTTTCAAACAAAGGTTCAGTGAGAAAGACAAGGTAAAGGTTTGGGTCTCAGGGGAGGTGAGAGGGAACGGGTCAGTTTGAAAGCCTGGCTAGAGTCAAGGTTTTATATTCAGAAAACAGGGCAGCTTGGGAAGTATTTGGATGAGTGGCATGCTGGTACTGTTTTGAAGGATGGGCGTGGGGACTGAAGGAGTGGTGGGTAATGCATCTCTGCTGGGGTACAATACCTGCCCAGGTCAGGATTAGCAAAATGATGACAAGGACCTAAAATTCCTATGTTGAGGTTTCAACAGCACTATTACTCCAAAGATTCACCAGTTAAGGTTAAGTTACACACCCTCAAATAGTAGTAGGCATGACTACATCATCCAAAATCCCCAAATCTTACACTGACCCAAATCGGGGGGCCTTGACATACGGGGAAGGGTGGAACCTGGCAAATCCCAGTTTGGGGGGCATGGGGGGAGCAGGAGACTTTTGGGGGACATACAAGCACTAACTTCTCTCATGCCAAAAACGTATTTCGTTAGCATAAAGCCTATCAGACACACTGTACCCCATAAATACAAACCATTGTCAAATCAAGAATAAAATTTAAAAACCAACCGCCAGGGGGCACTTGCTGAGCATTTTCTCTGAGAAGATGATCTCATTCTCCCGCCGGAAGTTTTGCCCTGATTTTCAAACTATCACACCATGGCAGCGAGAAAAAAACGAAAAGGAAAAGAAAAACAAACAAAAACAAAAACCAGGTGACACATCACGACACATGGCCATTTCGGTTCATTCAAAGTATCCCGGCCTTGCGGTTGGGCTCCAATAACGCAAAACAGTGAGCGGATCAAGGAACAGCTCTGGTTTTGCTTAATCATGATGGAGAACCAAACCTAGTCCAGTTATCCCTGGCACAGTAGTTCCCATGGGTCCTCGGGGACCAGGCAGTTTAGGAAGGTAACTCTCCCCGCCACCTTTCAAAATACCTTCAAACTGTTTGCGGTGGGGTTGGGAAGGGACGTCATTCAAAATGCAGCCTGTAGGGATTCATTTTTGGCAGCAGATCACAGTGCTGAATACAATGGCTCTCTGTCCTCTGAGCAAGCCTCTGTGGAACCTTGGCTGCTCTGGACCAACAGGGCTCAAGGAAACCATTACATAGGACGCGAAAGGTCCAACCAGCACCAGGATTGTACTCCTGCCTAGGAGCCCACTGGGGCCACTGAACTCCCAAAGAAATGGCTCCTTTCATCCGTGCTGGAGGAAGTAGGCTCTGGGTTCTTAATCAGATTCTCCAGCAGTACTTCAGTAACAGGTAAATATCTAATAGGTAAATGTCTAACAGGTAAATGTAACTGCAGTTACAGGTAAATGTCTGCATCAAAGTAGGGACTGGGTCCTTGACTGTTACCCTCCAAATGTACCAACAACACACAACAAAGCCCTGTTGTGTAGCCCTGGCTGTCCGGGAACTCCTTCCTTAAACCAGGCTAGCCTCAAACTCACAGAGATCCTCCTGCCTCTGTTTCCCTGAGTGCTGGGATTAAAGACATGAACCACCACCTCCCAGCTTGGGAATTTCTATGATAAATCAAATGAATCTTTAAATTGCGGAGTGTGAAATAACCGTGTGATTTCCCTGTCTGTCAGCAGATTGGCTCTGGATGGCTAACCAGCCTCCAACAGAATCAGCAAACATTTATACTAAAATTTCTTCCCTGACAGTCCTGGTTAGTATAAGCGTTAGTGTAAAATCTAAATAACAATCAGTTTTTCTTGGAGTGTGGCTGTCCTTTGTAGTAGGCTAGGAAAACTGGTGGCTCAGTTTCCCTTCCTGCTACTACAGAGGCAAAGCAGACAGGCCCTTAAAACTTTGGGGACTCTGGACTTCATCCGTTTTTCTTAATTTGTTTATTTTACTCTGTGTGCATGAATGTTATATCTGTATGCATGTGTGTGTACTAGATGCATGCCGGTTGGATCCTCTAGAACTGGGGTTGAGGATTGTGAGCCATCACATGGGTGCTGGGAATTGAACCGAGAACTTGTTGCAAGAACAAGTGTTCTTATCCGCCCAGCCAGCCCTTCATGGGGAACCTTGGGTAACATCCTTGAGGACAGCCATCAAGGGAGCTGAAGGCTATATTCCATTTGGAAGAAAGGATATCATCCTTCACAGTGGGTCCCCTCTTTGCAGAGGGGCAGAGCCCTAGATTTGGCTTTCAGAACTCCACTCAAGGCAGGCCTTTTCCAGTGTCCTGGTTGTGCCAGATGGTGTGAAATCGCTGCCCCTTTAAAAGCCTCCCTTCTGCTGGGGTTTCTCTGAGCAGCAGATTGTTGTCTGCCTGGGGAAGTGCATCTTTCCCCAAGGGTAAAGAAAGCTATTACATTAACTGCCCTTGCTCCCTTGGCTATAACCTTTCCCCCTGGGCCGATCAGGTAGTCTCTGTTTTATTTCTGTTGTTAAGAACCACAGAAGCCACATTTAAAAATTATCTTGGGGTGTTTGGTGACTCGATGCTGCTGGGGGGTGTCTTTCTGTATGCTGTGAATATATGTTTTTCCCATTGGTTGATAAATAAGCTGCTTTGGCCTATGGCAAGTCGGCTTAGAGGCAAGCGGGAAATCCAAGGAAAGATACAGGAAAGAGAAAGGCAGAGTCTAGAGAGATGCCAGCCTGCCATCCAAGGAGCACCATGCTAGCAGACCAGTAAGCCATGAACACGCGGCAAAACATAGATTATTAGAAATGGGTTAATTTACGATGAAAGAGCAAGGTAGCAAGAAGCCTGCCATAGGCCATACAACTGGTAATTAATACTCAGCCTCTGAGTGATTATTTTATAAGATGCTGCAAGACCACAGGGCTGGGCAGGACCTGAGAAAACTTACAGCTACATGATGCCTACTTTTGCAGTTTCTGTCTCATAGATAGAACAGATTGAGCAATAAAATAAGAATCATCAATAATGTGACCACAAGAAAAATAACCTGAAATCCCAGTAAACACAATCCCATGCAGACCGTCTTTTACAGTCTTAGCACTTGGGAGTCACTTTGTGGCTTACACAGACACCCTGCGCCACACTCAAGCTTTGGGCTTTGTCCTCATCTCCTTCCCCCTTTCGTTTTGAAACATTATTTTTGTTTCGGACAGAACTTCCATCTAAAACCATTTCTCACCTGAAAACATTTCCTTTTCTCTTTAATCTTCTTACCAAAAATATATTTTCTAATTATAATTTTTTTATGTCTTTTTCTGACTTAGTGGTTTCTGTCTCAGAGTCTTGATGGCTCTGGCAAAACACCATGACCACCCCCCCCCAAAAAAAAAAAAAAACTTTGGGAGGAAAGGGGCTATTCCCTATTACATTTCCAGCTAACAGTCTGTCACTGCAGAAGCCAGGGAAGAACCCGGAGGCAGGAAGTGAAGCAGAGGCCATGGAGGAGTGCTGCTTACTGGCTTGCTCCTATGGCTTACTCGGCCTGATTTCTTTTCTCTCTCTTTTTATTCCTTATTACATTTTTATTAATTAAAACAATTTTTAACTTTAAATGTGTTTTGATTATATTCTTTCCCTCCCCCAGGTCCTTCCAGATCCTCTCCTCCTCCCTACTCATCCAACTTTAAGTTCTTTCTCAAAAAAAAAAAAAAAAAAACCAAAACAACAGCAAAACCCCCTAAACCAAAAATAAATAAATAAATAGGAGTAGCCCCCATAAAACCCACCAAACTGTAACCAAATGAAAGCATACAAGAAAAATGTAGAGTCCGTTATATGTTGGTCAACTACTCCTGAACGTGAGGCCTGCCCTGAAGTGGTTGATACGCCCAGTGTCACTCGATTGGAGAAGACAGATTTTCCCTCTCCCAGCAGGTATAAATGACAGTTCAGTTGTTAACCTTTACCCTAGTGGCTAGGTTTTCATTCACTCATTCATTCATTCATTCATTCATTTTTAATATAACAAAATAAAATATAATAAGATAAAACAAAAACTATACATCAAAGTTGGCTAGGACAAGCAAACAGAAGGAAAGAAGCCCAAGAGCAGGCGCAAGAATCAGAGGCTCGCCCTTCACACACTCAGGAGTCCCATTAAACACTAAGCTGGAAGCCATAACATATGCACAGAGGACCTGTGCAGGCTTCATCCTGCTTTCCTGTATGACCTAGGACCATCTGCACAGGGGTGGGAGTGCCCACAGTGTGATCTGAGTCCTCATCAGTCAAGAAAAGGCACTACAAGCTTGCTGACAGACCAATCCGGTGGGGTGTGTGTGGGGTTGGGGGAGGTCCTCAACTGAGGTCCCCGCTTCCAAAATGACTTTAGCTTGTGTCAACTTGATGTAAAAAACTAGCCTGCACCATTAGAAGACACTTATATATATTTAAAAAAAAAAAAAAAAAAAGCCTATGAAAACACAGGAAGCTGTAAGCAAAAATGTGTCAATAGTCCTGGGGACGTATTTCTTCTTACTAACAAATTTAAATCAAACCTGTGTCCTCTGCAAGAGCAGCAAGTGCTCTTAACAGGAAAGTCATCTTTCCAGCCACAGAAAAAGACCTTTTGCTTTTAGTTCTACAAACAAAGCATAGAGAGTATGCTTTTTCCCTTACTATGAATTTAAAAATTAAAAAAAATTATTAGCTAACAATGATGAGAAAGAAACTTTTCTCTCTAAGGACACCTCTCCCCTTGCTGTTTAGCTCCTAAAAGAGAAAACAATATTACCTAAATCTGCACGACTAGCTTTCTATTATATATATATTTTTGCTTTTTAGATCATTCTCTGAGCCTTTCAGATGTAAATTTACTACATCATTTTAAAGAAAAAGTCATAACGTTAGCAGACTTAGGAGTAATGATTGCTTTGTGTTTTGTGAAAAAAATAATCATATCAACAGTCTAACAAAATTATCAAGTGAGAAATGTAAATGAAAACTAGAAAATATTTGGTTTGTTTTAAATGTATCTTTATGGATGACTGTGTCCTACTTAGATTTGTCACAGCAATACCCCACTTCTGGCACCAATTTTTGTCTTAGATTTCTATTGCTGTAATAAATAGCATGACCAAAAGCAACTTGGAGGGAAGTTTATTTCCTCTTATACTTTCAGGTCATACTCCATCTCTGAAGGAAGTTGAACTCAAAGCAGGAATCTGGAGACAGGAACTGAAACAGAGGCCATGGAGGAATGCTGCTTACTGGCTTGCTCCTTATAACTTGCTCAATCTACTTTCTTATACAAGCCAGGACCACCTACTCAGGGGTAGCACTGTCCACAGTGAGCTCCCCCCCCCCCCGTTATCAGCTGTTAATCAAGAAAAATGCCCCATAGAATATGTTTACGTACATATACATACAGTCTGTTGGAGACAATTCCTCAGTTGAGATTCCCTCTTTCCAGGTATGTCTATATTTGTGTTGACAATAACCAAGCAGAATACAATGCATATGTATGTTTCATTTACATGTGTTTATATTTTTGTTGTTTACATAATATCAAATTGGCTTATAAGAGAATGTTCATGTTGTTAGATTAGCCTAAATTCCTTTTAGTTCATAGTGTAACTAATGTTTTAAAGGGAAAGCTGTAGCTCAAATAGCCCCCAACAGGTTCAAGTTGGCATCTATCTCAATGTATCAGTTAAAGAAACAAAGTAATGGCAATGGACAGGGAAGAGATTTAGTCAATGTGGCCATATTAGAGTAACAAGTAGAGGTGTCCAAATGGCCCCAGATCTATATTTGATGTACTAACGTGAGCTTTAAATTTAAGCAGAGAAAATTAAAATAGAAGACAAGAAGTATGTGTAAACGGACAGTCTGAGTCAAAGTGTTAACTTGATCGATCACTGTCTCAACTATGGTTCTAGATGAGATGGATTTGTCCTTAGGAGATGGCCACTCCTGCTACAGGATACATCTTTTCCCTCACAGATAAGTGCCTCCATCTGAGGCCTGATCCTGCTCAGGTCTGCCAGTGCTGAAACCCAAAGTCTAGGAAGATAAGTTGTCACTGTGCTTTCAGCTTTCCTGGAGTAATTAATACACTTACCTACAAGGGTGAATGAGTAACTCAGAGGAAAGGTGACACGCACAAAACGAAGGCACAGGTGCAATAATTTTATCCTGTTTCAGTGGCCTCCTGAGTCCAAATTAGAAGTGAGTTCTTTTTAATAATAGTTTCAAAACGTTTGTTACAATTAGACTTGTCTCTGGTGTCAATAGCGCTCATTCAACATTAAGTGGGTTCTTCCCAGAAAACAGAAACAAAGAAACAAAGATAATATATATGCAAGTTGAAAAATAGAGTAGACCAGCTGAGCAGAGGTTCATAAAACTCACCAACATTGCTTCAGAGAGATCCCAGATGAGCCCCCAAAGAAGACTTCATCAGGGGTAACAGGGGCAAGGCACAGTAACCTGAAGAGTTTCTTTAATATTTTAGGGACTTTATCTTCAGGTAAAACCAGATCTTTGTCTTTGATGTAGAAAAGAATTTCAATATCAGCAACATGAAGAAGAGTTGGGGTTTAATTAAAACTGGAAGACACTCTGAGGAACTACAAAAGCACACTTAATTTCAGGATTTGAATGAAAGTGGCCCTCTGAGGTTCACATGGTTGAATGCTTAGTCCCTAGTGGTAGAACTGTTTTGGGAAAGGTGAGGACGTGTGGCCTTATTGGATGAGGTATGTCACTGGGGGTGGGCTTTGAGGTTCCAAAAACCCACATCAGACCCAGTCTCCCTTCTTCCCCCCACCCATGAACACAAAGATAAAACACAAGCTCTCAGCTACTGCTCCAGCACCATGCTTGCCTTCCTGCTGCCACACTCCCTAGCACAATGATCATGGACTAACCTCTGACACTGTAAGCAAGCCCCTAATTAAATGCTCTCTGGTGTAAATTGTCTCGGTCATGGTGTCTCTTCACGGCAATAGAAAAGTAACTTAAGACTCTTAAGAACATGGGTATGCACTTCTCAAAGATCTGTCACCATTTACTAAAAGACATTTTAACATAGACTGTAACTGAGGCATTAAGAGAAAGAGGGAGAGAATAAGATATACCCAGTGTGGCTATGGGCTTCTCAGGGGAGGGTAGTACTTAAGTATCTTAGCATTGGCCATATACCATTTTGCTGGCTTTCAAGTTGCATCACAAAGGGTTTATAAGAAGTCCCACCCCTTTGGTAAGTGAGTTTATGGGATGGCTCCAAAAGTGCCTTGGATGGAATTATAATCACATACAGTAAAACCGGGAGCCACTGGGGTTGTATGAGGAGGTTAAAACAGGTCTTTTAGTATAAATGGGGTTTCTGGCTAGATTCCTAGAAAATTGTAGGTTTATATAAGGGAGGGAGAAAGGCTTTAAGTGATTTCTCTTAGTTGTATTGGAATTCTCAGCTGGTGAGAGTCTTCAACCAGACCCTGGAGCCAGGGATTCCTTCCCTTCCCAGGTCCCTGTGTTTTTCCTTTTCCTTCTCTCCTGCCCCTATAAGAGCATGTGCCTAAACAGTGGGAGCCGATTTGACCTTGTGATGCACAGAATCCATGTTTCATTCTCCTTAAATCTCTCATGTCTAGGCCACTAGTTCCCAACTTAGCTAATTCCCTAGGTTCAATGCAAGTCCCACAAACTGATCTGGGACTAAATCAACAAAAGCTTACCCCTTCACAGTTATGAATCTAGAAGTCTAGAATCACAGTGACTACAGAACTGGGTCTCCTGAGGCCTCTGAGGCATAATCTGTTTCATGTAACAGGGTATCTCCATTCTTATCAGGATGGTTATACCATCACTACTGACATCAGATGTGTGAAGGCTTTCCCACACATACCAAGTAAACAGTTCAGGAGGCAGCAGCCGGGCACCATCCCATCCAGTTCTGATGCTCTCTGCCTGAAGACCGCATCAGGCCCCACAGATTAAGGGTTTGAAGCAGGCACTTAGAAGCTGCTTTTGCTAAAAGGCTTTGGCTTCTCACTTAGGTCTATAGTGCAGCTAAGAGCAGGCTAAAGCCTTTCTTTTCTGCCTTCGTGCTGTGTCTGTCCCTGTAACCTTAGCTAGGTTCCCATAGCTCTAGCTCACTTCCTGTCACTGTTGGTAAAGCAAACTCCCTGGGTGTCTTGATTCCAGGAAAATGATAAGAACCTAGGAACACAGAGACCTCAGAGAGCAAAGGGCTAAGACACACACACACACACACACACACACACACACACACACACACACTAGTGAACACAACTAAAGGTGACTTTCAAGTGCATCCCTCCCATTTCTTCCAGATTCTTTCCTCAATTCCCCACAGTGCAAGCCACCCCCTCCCTTCCTTAAATACCTTAAGGAGGTATCCATGCCTTTCCTGGTGTTCTGAAACTCCTCCTCCTCCTTCAGACTCACCCCACTCTCTGCCATTAAATACATTGTCTGGCCTCATGGGCAATCTCTGTCTCAGTGCCCTCTGTCTTATCCCTTCAACCTTCCTGGAAGGAATTAAAATATTTTAAGTCACTGTGCCCTTCCCTTTGGCTATCACACTATTGAGACAAAGAATACCAAGAAACCAAAATTTCCAAAAAATTAGATGAACACATTTGCATCTTTCTACAATGTCAAAAAATAAAAAATAAAATTATTCACAAGATCCTGTGGTTTCAGTAGCAACAAGTTGCCAGATACCTGCACCTACCTTGGTAACCTTACCAAGGCAAATGTAGGGTCTTTTATCCCAACCTTAACTGTTAATGTTAACTCTCATATCGTATAATACACAGGAAGCATGTGTATGCATGTATACACACACACACACACACACACACACACACACATATGCATGTGTGTAGTTTGTAGAATGATCGCAAGTTAAAGAATCTGTAGCAGAGATCAAAAGTTTCCAAAGTGGACTGAAAAATCTACATTAATAAAATAATGAACCACAGAAGAGCCACTAGGAAGCTGCCACTGAAGTTGCCAGAGTCAGAGTTCCAAAGCAAAGCTGCAATGTCCAAATATAAGGTGAAAAGTCAAGCCAGGATCCAAGAGCTGGCAATGGCAGGTTCAAGTACAGTTCCAGAAAGGTAAAGAAGTAGATGGGCAGGCTGTCAACTAGGCCACATCAAAGTGAACTGAAGTATCGGGGACACATGCAGAGTCCCCTCCTGGCAGTCCTTGATGCACACAATAGGTATTGTTAGAGACCCACTAAGGGAATAGAATCTCTGGCCTGGATAGAGATTCAGCCTTCCAGCTGGGCAGTGTCAATCACCTGGCCAAGGGACCACCCCTAGGGACAGGAAGGAAGTTCACCTCTAGCCACACTGAAGAGAGCAGGAATAATTATTTTAATAAGATACTCCATTTCTCCTTCCCAGTATCCTGCCCTCTAGTACTCCCTAAAAGCTGCCCTGAGGTTTCCTTGTGTCTGCCCACCTGAGTCCTGACTCAGAGAGTATACCATTCCCCCTTTCTTCTTTCTGACTTTCTCTTTCAGATGCTGCCAGAGCCTAAGAATGCTTTATCTGATACTCTGGCTTCCTTACTCTTTCTCTAAAGTCTCCATCCCTACCATGAGACTGTTTGTCTGCCATGTTTCTGATCTCCATGTCTGCTGAACTCAACAGCACAGCATGGCTTTTACCCCCTTTTTGCCTCCGTTCTCTTCCAAGTAGGTACTGAGATTTGTAGCTTGTCTCTCTGTGTGTGTATATATACACACACACACACACAGGAGTCTCTTAAAGTAGAATAAATTGTCCTCAAGCTTCCCTTTGAATACATTCTTTTATGTATAATATTTATTTTATTTTTTTAATGTGTGTGTACGTATGCATGTGTATATGTGTGTATATGCATGTGTGTGTGTATGTATGAGTACAGGTGCCCACAGAAGTCAGAGGCAATGGATACCCTGGAGCTGGAGTTGTGAGCCACCTGATGTAGATGCTGGAAATCAAATCCAGGTCATCTGGAAGAGCAGTACATGCTCTTAGCTGCTGAGCCATCTCTCTGGCTCCCTTAAATTCATTTTGATATTAATTTATTAATGAGACTAATAGTCCCAAGAAAGAACCTTGCTTTTTCCTCAGTATCATCTGGTAGTCCTGAAGGAATTCTCCAAAATTTCCAGTAACAGAATCGGAAGATAAGCTGATGTGAGGGCATACCATCACAGTGTTAGGGGTCCATCACTTATGGAGTCAAAATGAGAAAGTTACTCCCTCCTCAATCCACAGTGTCTAATAAGTCCTTGGGCCTGGTTTCTCTGATATAATTTTAATACACTCTTGACTAGTGGCTGCAAAAGTATATTATATTCAGCTTATACTTAGCAAATTCAAGGCATTTTTCTAGAGGAAGCCATTTATCAAGGAATATTTGGTGCTATTCAGTTTTTAATATATCAACTGTCTTTTGCTATGAAATTCATGTGTGTTCATATACTACTAGGCCATATTGGTGAAGAGTTTAGCTTCTCAGACCTACTGCTGATCCACTAGGTAACACCCCTGCAGGACCTAGGAGACAGGTGGGCTGTAGATGCATAGCTTTGCTTCTTGTGCAAATGAAGCTCAGACCATTCCCTTGCTTTCAGGCCTAGTAGCATTGCAGTGCTACTGACTCAGGACAATAGGGCTTTATGCATAACCAGGTGCAGTAAAGAATGGAGTGGGATTCCTGGGCAGGCAGGGAGCCACATGGCCAGAGGAGAACAGAGCAAGGAGAGATTCTGTAGATGCAAAGCAGAATGGCTTAGGCTGAGGAGTGAGGAGCAAGGGAAAGTTTCTTGTAGATTGTAGGTGAATCAGGTCAGGAGAGGAGAAGAGGGAGGAAAAATGGAGGATGAAGGAACAGGGGACGAAGATGAGATGAAAAGCATAAGGGCTTAGTTATTACTAGGGCTATAAGGGGACAGAAAACGTAGGTTCCTTGGATGGGAACTGAATGTCAGGATGGAACTGAAGCTGTGTAGATAGAATTTTGTCATAGAGAAATAAAGTAAATAGACATAAGAGCCTGGTGTACATAGATTCTTTTCCCTCAGATAACCTCACGCCAGACATAGCATCTTCCCCAGGACTCTGGGAGGAATCTTCTCAGGGCAGGCCCTTGGGAAAATTCCATCACTCATGTGACACAGCAGTTGGCTCCCTTTCTGCTCCTTGGAATAAGTCATTTATCATCTGTGCTACATGGGTGGTGCCAGACAGGTATAGGGTTTGTGGGTCAAAGGGTTACAGTCATCATTCTCCCTCAAAATAGAGTAAAAATTTGCTGGTCAAATGGGGTCTCCTGAACAAGCCATAGTCTGAAAACAGCAGCAACAACAATAGCAAAAGATACAACACTATATCATGTGCCGTAACTTATGGAGGGACACAGCCTGATAGCAAAACCCCGCTATTACTTCTCTCTTTGTTTGTCCGTATTGAGGATGAGTGACTGAGCTTATCTTGTTAGGTCTGCCAGGGACCAGGCTCTGGCAGACCAGTGACAGCAACATCACCTTCACTCTGGCTGTAGAACAGCAGTAAGTCATCATTCTCAACCTTTTCTCTTCAACTCCTTGAATTCCCAGAACTGCCCAGCCTCCCAGACGAATTCAAGACAATACTTTACCTACATTTATCACTTATTATAAAAGTTATACAAAGGATGCAGATAATGAGCCAATGGAAGAGATGTGTCCACCCATGTGGAGAGATGGGGAATGAAGCATTGATGTATTCTCTGTGCCCCACTGTGAGAAATGGGTGTTTTGTAGTTGCTGTTTAATCAAAAGTAGTTAGCCCAGCAAGGATTTCTATTTCCTGAGCCCCCTCCTTCCCCCTTGTGCCAATTAGCCAATCACATCAGAGTGTGAAATTGAGCTTCTGCCGGTGAGATGAGATGCAGTCCCCACCTACATCAGGGATAAAAGGCAGAAGTCATGTTGACCTTGGTATGCTGCTAGCCAGGTTGGGAATCTGGTATATCCTTTTTGCAAAAAGGGGCTTGCTTTGCTGAGATACTTCTGCTTTATATGCTCCTTTGTGCGACACTGAGATTGCTATTTTTAACACACTCTCCAGGAGCATCCACATATGAGCTCTCTGAAAGCATCTCCTAACCTGGTCCTTTTCATGGGGCTTCATTACACAGGCTGATGAGATGGCTGGCCTTTGAGGACCAGCTGAACTTGCAGCCCTTCATCACTCCCAGGAGCAGGGGTGAGGCTTTGAGTTTCAACCCTCTAATCTTCTGGTTGGTGTCCTTAGCAACCAGCTTTCCATCCGGTGGTTACTTAGGAACTTTCCAGAACTTTTCTCACTAATATAAACTCATGCACTGCAGAAAGGTTTTTCTATTAATATCAAATGACATGCATTTATCTTTACCACCCTGGTACTTTCCAGCCCTGTTCTCTTATAGCTGGGTACCTTAGGGAAGCCCTGGGAGGGAAGAATTGCAATCCGGAAATTGAGTAGATACCAAGATGTGTATTGATGTGTTTCTTGAGAACGATTTTGAAATAAATGAAAATGGAAAAATCTTAGCCAAGGAGTAGACGAGAATGGAAATGATAGAACTTAGAAATAAAATAAGCAATGTTTGAAATTTACTAGATGGCTCCGTGGAAGGATAGGGCTAACACAAGTAAAATCAATGACCTTCACAAATCAATAGGATACACTTAAGTCTGGACTTTTAAATTTTCTCCTGGGGACCCCTTACCACCCAAGAAAATTTTACATGGCCATGTATATAAGTATAGAAATTAGCTTTATAAATCAAATATTTGTTGATAAAAAACATAAACATTAGAAAATTCTCCAGGATACATATAATTTTAGCATTTCTTGTGTTTGTGCGGTGTGTGTGTGTGTGTGTGTGTGTGTGTGTATGCCTGTGTGTTTAATGTGTGTGTATATGTGCACTTGTTAATGTACATGTATGAGTGCAGGAGTGTACATACATGTGGGCATGCTTGTGGAGGCCAGCTGTTGACTTCAGGTATCTGTCCTCAATTGCTCTCATGTTCATTTGTTGACAGGAAGTCTCTCACTGAATCTGAAACTGATTGAATCTGCCAGGCTACCTTGCCAATTCACTTCAGGGTTCCATCTGGCTCTTGTAGCGGCAGCCCTGAGCTTGCAGGCAGATGCTGACATGCCTGGATTTTCACATAGATTCAGGGGATACAAGCTCAGGTCTTTGTGCTTACATGACACACCCTTTGCTGACTGAGCTATCTCCCCAGCCCCCAGTTTCAGCATTTCTAAAAGACAAAAGTAAATTCCCATATTGCTAGCTTTTTATTTGTTTGTTTGTTTTCGTTTTTTTCAGGGGTGGAGATGAGGATGGTTGATTCCAGAGAGAAGCACAGAGAGGAACTGTCTCCAAGGGAGTGCTTTACTGGTTGGTGTATCTTATGGTGGGCCTCTGAAGCAAGGGAAATTTTGTTTTGTTCCCAACAGTGTGGTGGTTTGAATGAGCATGGCCCTGATAGGCTCTTATATTTGAATGCTTTGGTCTCTAGTTGGTGGAATTGTTTTAGAAAGGATTAGGAAGTGTGGCCTTGTTGAAGGAGTGTGTCACTGGGGCAGACTGTGAGGTTTAAAATGCCCACACCAGGTCCAGTCTCTCTTTCTCTGCCAGCTTGTGGATCATATGTGAGTTCACAGCTATTGATCCAACACTATGCCTGCCTGCTGCCTTAATAACCATGGATTAATCCTCTGGAATTGTAAGCAAGCCCCAATTAAATGCTTTCTTTTATACGTTGCCTTGGGCATTGTGTCTTCTCACAGCAATAAAAAGTAGCTAAGACAGCCAGACAAAGCATGGTGTTGTTATTAAAGGTTTGTGAAGGAAAGGGAAGGACCCATCCAGCAATGCAGCAGGATTAGTTAGCCTATACTGTCTGCCCCAGGTGGCAGGGGAAGAGAGGAGATTCAGCCCTTTGTGAGAGGTAGGAGGTACCCAACTCTTGTGTTGGGGGTGGTGTGAGAATGACCTGTGAGCCAGTAGGAGCCATGATCTAACGTACCAAGGTGGGTGTGCTTATTTGTTCTTAAATAAAGAATTCAAGGCTGGGCGGTGGTGGTGCACGCCTTTAATCCCAGCACTCGGGAGGCAGAGCCAGGTGGATCTCTGTGAGTTCGAAGCCAGCCTGGGCTACCAAGTGAGTTCCAGGAAAGGTGCAAAGCTACACAGGGAAACCCTGTCTCGGGGGGGAAAAAAAAAAAAGAATTCAATCTGCAAGGCATAGTTATAGATAGAACAAAACAAAAACAAAAACCCTCAGAAGGAGCAAGAGATGATTTATTCTGGAGCCAAATCTGAGAGCTCATGACACAGCAGCACAAATTTAGGTTACCCCAAACACCACATTCCAACGTGGTGAGAACTTTATGACATTTTTATAGCAACAGAGCTATAAATAACTCTCCAAATACCTTGGTGGAAACAGCAGGCAGGGGGATTACAACCAAGCAGAGAAACCTTTGTTAAGGAATGGTATTATAAAATAATACACAGACAGCCCCTTCTCTTAATTGGTACAGAAAGACCCCATTCCCTCTCGGGAGTGTGATTCCCTCTGTCTCTCTGTCTCTGTCTGTCTCTGTCTCTGTCTGTCTCTCTCTCTCTCTCTCTCTCTCTCTCTCTCTCTCTCTCTCTTTCTGGTGGAAGATCCACCTCAACTCCCCTCCTCTTCTCTTTCCCCAAACCCACCCCTTCAAAGCCTGCCAAACAGGACTCCTCCCCCAGAGATGAAGACCACTCCCACAGGGTATTTAAGCTGCATCCCAGAAAACAGACGCATGGTTTTCCAATCTCTCGTCCCCACCTCCTCTCTGGGGGCTCGACAATCACCTGTGAATGCTTTACCTATTCAACCAGGGATTTTTCTAATTCGATCTGATTTGGATTGCTGCGTCAGTGGAGAGGCTTATCTGAGTGCATATCTGAGTGCAAAACACCTTCTCTCTCTCTCTCTCTCTCTCTCTCTCTCTCTCTCTCTCTCTCTCTCCCTCCCTCCCTCCCTCCCTCCCTCCCTCTCCCTTTCCCTCTCTCTCCCCCCCTCTATCTATGTGTGTCTGTCTCTCCCTGTATGTCTGTCTCTCTCTGTGTGTCTCTCTTCTTTCTGTGTCTCTCTGTGTCTCTGTAACTCTCTGTGTGTCTCTCCCCCCACATCCCTGCTGTATTTTCTGCCCATCTTCTCACTACAGTGTATATTCTTTATTGAACCTTTCATAGCAATTCTAATCTGTAGATACTTTTAGCCCTGCACTTTGGACTTTTCCCTCCTGCCACAACAGGAAATATTGTCTTTGTTTCCTTAAATAAATCATTATTTTCCTATAAGGAGATCAGCCCTTTGCACAGTGAGAACACTACTACTCAAGTGGCCTCGGATCTAAGGTGGGTATTTCCGGCCTGCAGCGGTTGGTGGTGCTTCACGGAGAGGTGGAGTTCCCAGACGGAAGTGTGAGTGCTGAGGTTCCCAAGCAGCCACTGTTGTAAAGAGACATTAAATATTAGTCTTTCCTGTAAAACCTTTGTTTGCAACAAGGAATTCAAATCCACCACCCAGTAAAGCCTTTATACAAATTTTTACACCACCACCCCCCCACTACCAGGTAAAATTTTTGTTTACACAAAGGCCCTACTTCATTTTCAGATCTGAAGTGACTTAGTGCCCCACCTCTTCCTTCGCATCCTTTGTACTGCTTCTTTGAAAATGAGCCAACTCTGGCAGGCTGGTGGTTGCACACAGCTCTAATCCCAGCACTTGGGAGGCAGAAGCAGGTGGATCTCTGTGAGGCCAGCCTGGTCTACAGAGTGAGTTATAGGACAGCAGGGCTACATAGAGAAATCCTTTTTTGAAAAATCAAGAACTAAAACAAAACAAAACAAAACAAAAAAATCCAATCAACTAATAAAACCAGCCAATTGTGAGAAACTAGGAGGTCAAACCTCAGGTAATGCGTGCGTGCGCGTGTGAGCGTGTGAGCGTGTGTGTGTGTGTGTGTGTGTGTGTGTGTGTGTGTGTGTGAATGTTTTCTTGTCCATCTGTCTGTTGCTGAGCACCTAGGTTAGTTTCATAACCTAGAAATTGAGAACATTACTGCAGTGATGTGGAGGTACACTCAGGGGTGGGACATCTGGGCTGTGTGTCACTGCTCTGCTTGGGCTGTCCCCTGCTCTAAAGTACTCCATGTGGCACAAAAATGTGGCTCTGTAGTCTCCCCTGATATCAGGTATGGTGATCTCTTTCCAACCATGTTCTCTTTGCCCAAGGTTACTTTGTCTACCTGGGGTCTTTGGTGCTTCTGTATGAATTTTAAGATTGTCTGTTCTATTTCTGTGAAGAAATTTTGAGGATTACATTAATCTTTAGATTGATTTTGGTAGAATGGCCATTTCTACAATATTAATTATTCTACTCCATGAGCCCTGCTGGCAATGCTGAACACAGGTTCATACATTTCCTGGACATTTGACAAACTAGGTTAGTCACAAGCAATAATGAGTGGGATATATAAAGGAATCTGTTGATGTCATGGAAATCTCCATCCTGAAAGTGAGTCACCATTTCTGTTAACAAGTCAGGCCATTGCTAAGGGAACGCTTCTTGGCCAGAAATGCTAATAGCATCACTGAACTGCTTCTGGATATGCTCTGGGCTGCTCAGCAGTAAACACTGTGTGAGGTTTAATGGATGCCTGGTGAGCTTTGCAAATTTTATTTGCTTCATTTTCATCAATTCTCTACTTCCTTTTAATATAGTGTGTGTGTGTGTGTGTGTGTGTGTGTGTGTGTGTGTGTTGTGTGTGTGTGTGTGTGTGTGTATTTGTGTGTGCATTTGTGTGGAGGCCAGACTAAAGTTGAGCATCTTCCTCCATTGCTCTCCATTTTAGTTTTTGAGACAAGGTCTGTAATTATATCCATAATTGTCATGTGCCATCTGTACTTGCTGAAAACTGGCTCTGAGAACAAGCAGCCATGTTTATGTCAAGTGTCCTCCAGGACTCCTTGTCCTGGGGCAGCCCAGCTCCTGGCTCTGTAACAAGGAGATAGGAAAACAGCACGTGCCCTTGAGAGCAGCTAGAAGGTGAACCATTTCCACAGAGGTTACTGTTTATCTCACAGTATAAAATGTCCCATGTCAGGACCTGAAGGCCTGCAGCTCATTCAGGGAGAGTCTGGGTCTGCTCAGGACTCACCATCATGATGTCCAGCCTGGTTATTTAGCAACGCTTCCCCAGTCATTTCTACTAGGTGTTGTAAGCACTCCCTTGTTGGAAGCACCTGATGTGATGATGTCTTACAGTCTGCCGCCTGCTGTTTGTGCTTTGATTTTTGCTTACTGTCTGTTTAATAAACTCATCCATTGAAAACCAAAGTAGAGCTGTAGTAGATCATTCTCCATTCAGAACAAGGTCTCTCGCTGACCCTGAAGGTCATAGATTCCACTAAGTGGGCTGGCCAATGAGCTCCAGAGATTGCCTATCTCCAGTCTCCACTCCTCACCCTCTACCCCCACCCCGCTGACTGAGCTTATAGGCACTGCCCCAGCATCCTTGTGTGATCGCCTGGGATCTAAACTCAGGTCCTCATGCCTGCAGGACAGGTACTTAACAGGTAAGCCAGTTTCAGGTGTAGGGTGTGGTCGTTCAAGTTTACACAGCACTCGCTATTCTCTATGAAAGAGCTGAGCAACGCAGCCTTTACATCTGCAGACATAACACATTGGTCAAGACTCTATTAACAAAGCTTTGCGATTCTCTCATGCTTCCTGGATCTTCAGAAAATGGATGCCATGAACGTTATCATAAGCAAGAACTTCTGCCGCCTCTAAGAAGTCTGTACCCCTCTGTACCCCCACTCTCACCTCTCAGCTTACACAGAAGCTGTTAGCTGTAAGAACGCAAGCAAACTTCCTTTTATCACTACATGTTTAAAGCAATATCCTGTCTGTAAGAACAACCCACAAAGCTAACCTGGCTGCTGTTGCAAATTCTGAGGAGGCTTTGTTTCTTTCCATGAACATTATGCAATGACATGAGAGAATTTATCTCATGTACCTTCCAAGAGATAGATGCCTTCGTTTCTGGAAACACGCAGACATGGCATCCGGTCTTTGCGCCTTATTTTCTCACATCCTTTCTCCGGTGCTCTGGGAAGAAAAGGTGAGACCCCTGCTCTACCAAGGCCCCTCTAAGCATTTTTAGAGCACAGTTCAAACACCAAAGCAAGTGACATTACTGACAGAATTCCCATTACTGGGAATCTTCCAGAAGCTGATAGGTTTCATTGTCTCAATGGTCTAAAAGAGCACATGCATCCTGAATCAGCCACCAGTACAGGAGACAAATCTTCATTCTACCGTTCTAGAGACTTCAGAGTTCCAACACCACGAAGTTGATCAAGTATTTATTAATTTGTATTCCATAAAGAATGGACATAGGGTTACAAGAAATATTTGATCACATATGACCAAAAGTATTTGGAATGGTTGTGTTGGGGAGTCATTTATCCCAGAAATTCAGAAAGTATCTGGAAATATTTAAAACGATCTGTGCAGCTGCCGTAACCAAATTACTCTCATTGTCCTCCAGACACTGATCAGAGACACTGAACAGGGCAGGCTCTGGGCTCCTTGCTGAAGTCTCTGAGAGGCCCTTCTCAGTGACCTGAAGATGACACCATTCTTGATGAACAGCATTTTGTTGCCATGGAAGATCTGCCAGGATACCAGACTGTTTTCACATAGTTGGCATTCACGGGGGGGGGGGGGGGGTGGGAGTGTGACCCTGTAGGTCACATGGGGACCAGCTCCCAAATTTACCTAGTGATCAGTTTGCTTGTTGTCTACTGCCTGTAACACAGTCGGCTCCCTCAGTGGAGCACACGCCTCACTTAAACAGATTTGCCACACTGTCACCAAGGCTACCTCCAGGTGTCCAGGGACTCTGTTGTGTATCTGCCTTCTGGCTGGCTGAGTCCTCCGTGGTTTCTTAGGAACCGTGTAGACTCCAGAGCACAGCTGTGCTGAAACAAAGATTTCCCTTTTGAGTTTGTTACGAATGCCATCTTGTAAAAGTTGAAGGTGCTTTGAGCCAAATTAGGTGGTTTGTGTGATCATAACTACAAGTGAGTAACTTTTTTAGTTTGCAACTTGGAGTAACATTAGCAGTAGAACTAACGACACAGATGTGTGTTGAGCACTAGCATAGCTGGGAGAATTTCAGATTGTTGACAGTTCCTAACTGTGGTGGTCTGAATGAGAACGGCCCCCAGGGACTCAGAGGCGCGAATGTTTTCCCCCAACTAGGAGATTCGCCTTGTTGGAGAAGGTGTGTCACTAGGGTGGGCTTTGCAGTTTCAAAAGGCTCATACTGTTCCCAGTGTGCACTCTCTTTCCTGCTTGTGGATGAAGAGGTAAGCTCTTAGCCGCTCCCACCGCCACGCCTTTGCTCCACCATCATGGACTCTAACCCTCTGGAACAATAAGCCAAATTAAACAATGTCTTCTCTAAGCTGACTTAGTCATGGTGTCTTACCACAGCAATAGAAAAGTAACTGATACACTGACTACGGAGACATCTGTTACCAAATCCTTTTATTTTAAAGCTGTTGCTATCTGTAGTTCTCGTGTGTTTGAGTTTTTGTTTGTTTTCTTCCTCCCCGCCCCCCAGCTGAGGACTGAACCCAGGGCCTTGTGCTTGCTAGGCAAGCGCTCTATCACTGAGCTAAATCCCCAACCCCTATTTGTTTTCTTAAACGTTTATTAGAAACGTGAAAAAGTTTTTTTTTTAAAAAATCACTTGTTAACACGATTCTTCACTGTAACTAGCAGTAAAGAAAACCTTAAAATATGTATTTAAAAAAAAATGAATAGGAGCCGGGAGGTGGTGGCACACGCCTTTAATCCCAGCACTCGGGAGGCAGAGCCAGGTGGATCTCTGTGAGTTCGAGGCCAGCCTGAGCTACCAAGTGAGTTCCAGGAAAGGCATAAAGCTATACAGAGAAACCCTGTCTCGAAAAAACAAAAAAAAAAAAAAAAAAAATGAATAGAAACAAAAGCAAAGTTAAAACCTGAGCAATCTACTGCCAGACATATTCCAAACAAAAGAACACTTATTTATACAAATGTTTGTGGCAGTTTTCATTGTGATATCCTGGAACTAAAAATGAAGCACATGTTCTTCAAAGAGTGATGGTCTTTGCACTTAGAGACACTTGAGAGTCTGAAATAGGAAGATAGCAAGTTCAAGGCCTGCCTGGCCTCCAAAGTGGCTCAAAGCCTGCCCTGGCAATTTAGTGAGACCTGTCTCAAAACTAAAAAGAGGGCTCAGAATACGGCTCACTGGTAGAGCATTTGCCTAACATGTACAAAGCTTTATGGTCAGTTCTACAACAATACAAAACCACAATGAGATATAAATGACAAGCACACTTTGGGATATTCAACAACAAGAAGAACTAAACTGCAGATGCACATAAGAATTTGGTCTAGATATCCTGTGCTCCAACCTAGCCTGGTAAGTGAAGCTCTCACCCCTCACCAAAGAACCTTCTTTTTACTGCAGTTGGAGACCTGTGGTGGTTTGGAAGAAAATGGCCCCCAAGGGAGTGGCACTATCAGGAGGTGTGGCTTTGTCGGAGTAGGCATGGTCTTATTGGAGGAAGTGTGTCACTGTGGAGGCAGGCTCTGAGGTCTCATTTATGCTCAAGCCATGCCCAGTGACACAGACCACTTCCTGTTACCTGTAAGTCGAGATGTAGGGAGGACTCTCAGTTCCTACTATAACACTATGTCCTCCTGCATGCTGCCTTGCTTCCTGCCATGATGACAATGGACAAATCCTCTGAACTGTAAGTGGACCACCACAATTAAATGTTTTCCTTTATAAGAGTGATCATGGTATCTCTTCATAGCAATAGAAACCCTAATTAAGACAAGACCATTACAAAACAACAACAAACCACAACTAGTCAAGATACAGAGAGCAAGTGACCATGGGGAGTCCATCCCCAGTTGATACCTCTACAACGCCTGCATCCAAGGCTCAGGGAACATCTCAGGAGAGGAGATAGAAAGATTGCAAGAACCAGAGAACCAGGAAGTCTGCTTTGCCATCGTGCCTTCTAGCTGTTAGAGGGAAGTTAAACCCATGAAATCTCAACAACATAGGTGCCCAAACAAGACCTGGACAATTCTAACAACTGGCATCTCATCACAAATGGGGAAATCTCATGAGGCCCACACCTAGATGAAGAGCATAGGCAGTTATAACTACAGAGTGAGGGAGAATTGAATTCCCCAGGAATGAATGCCCCATTTAGTTCCCAACAGTGAGTGGTCAGCCCTAGAAACACACACACAGGTACAGCCAACACTGGATGGACTCATCAGGTAATACTTATGTGACTATTCACTTATATGTATATGTAACAACAATGGTTAAATGGTTAACCCGTGAATGGGGGTGGGAGGTGGGGAGGCACGGGAGCAATGGGAAAGTGGAGAGGAGTGAAATGATGTAATTACATTTTAGTTAAATTATTTAAATTCTTCAAAAAAAGAATTTGGACTAACCTCAAGAAATTTACACTAAAATGAAGAAAGCCAATAACAAAAGTATGCATGCTATGTAATTCCACCAATACAGCACTTATGAAATAGCATAATTATAGATATACAGAACAGACTGGGAGTTGCCAAGGGTCAGGTAGGAATGGAGACTGGGGAAGGGACATGCACGGGAGGAAGTTACATAGGGAGTCTTGTGGTGGTGACGCAGCAGAGTCTCCTGAGGCTGCACACAGCTCATAGCTATTTGCACAGAGTTGCCAATTTCTGTACACTCCAATGAGTGCATGGATAGCTGGTGACTTTCACACCATTAAAGGCATTGCACCCAGTCAGAGTTCCCAGACGGAAGACTGTACACCCTCTAGTGTACTTGATAAAAATGCCGATTGCCCAGCCCAGCCCAGCCCAGCCCAGCCCAGCCATCTGAAGAGAATCTGCACACAGTGAGAGAAATTTGCTGATGAAGGGAAATCTTACATCTCAAGTTTTTCAGGATGCTAGATCTTAGAGATTCAGCATACTACTTTAGCAGACCACAAAGCAGATCAAAGTAGGACCACAAAGATGAAGATTTTCTGTACCCTAGCATCTCCTACAACCTTGAAAGAAATGCAAATTCTCATTCCTAGACACCAGTAAGAGACCCAAGACCGAATGCAGCAGGCTTGGGCTCAACAAGCCCTCCAGGGGATCCTGATGCCCACTCAATTGTGCAGCTACTATTCCCATGGGTAATCCACCAGCACTGGTGAAACCAAGACTTCATTTTGTACTTTATACCACCCCTCTGGAAGAGACTCCAGCAAAGCATAGTCCTGGCTCCGCATCAGAGCCCTCTTCTCCAAGCTGATTGTGACTCACATTAATACATTCTGCCACAAACAAGCTTTCAATAGAGGAGGACATAAAAATCCTTCAAAGCCCACTGTCCCAGGTCACTGAGTCACACGAGTGTCTGTAAAATATATAATTTCCCATAAATACCAAACTCTAAAGGGATGTGAGTTCCCATTAGGCCTGGCCTAATGAGCGCTCTAAATGAAAGGAAATGTGATTATTTCCAGAGCTAACTCAAGCCTTCATCCTCTGCCCAGATGTGATGCTGGGAGAAGTGAAATTCATTTAAGTCAGTAATGCCTGAAGCATTTCACCAAGCAGGCCCCAGATGCAAACCCCACTAAGTATAACTAACAATGCTAATAACAGCTCATTCATCTTGTCTTTATCTCTGGGCCTGGGAGGATCAAACCTGATAAACACAGCTTCAAAGGCATCTCCCATCCTGGATCTGGGCATGAGTGTGTTCCAACAAGTCTCTCCAACCTCCGTTCCCACATTCCTAGAAGTGAGAGGTTCCAACTCATCTGAAGCGGTAGTTGAGCCCTTCAGCCTATGATTGCCTTTAATAAGTGGCAACTAACTCCAACAGCACCAACAGCGAAGAAACCCGTTTTCAAGAGCCGTGTGTTCTGTTGCTTCGCCTTCCTCCATCCTCACAAGTGCTTAGAATACTTTCATGAATGAAATCAAATCTTTGACTTGTCAAGACAGCTTTAAAAATAACTGGAGGCCATGGACAGCACACTAACACAGGGCTGGGGTGAAGCAGAGACCGTGGTCACTCTGGGAAACTGGTGAGGCCTCATTGTCAGTGGCAGAGAAGAGAGAAGAATCTGCAGCCCAGAGGGTGCAGCCCTAAGGCTCATACTGGCTCTGGAGCTGCTGACCGGAAACGAAGTCACTGCAAAATAACCTCAAAGTTACAATCGCAGGAAAGTAGAGGCCATGTTAGGGAGTGTACACATGGGCCATGGGTGGAAGTCTGGGCAGTGCCAATCAGCCCTGTGGATTTGGTCCAGCTGCTATAGACAGGCTTGAGGATAGGATTTCTGGCCTCAGAGTAGAGCAGGAAGAGCTGAGCAGGCCCTGCTCTGAGTTGGTGGAGGAAGTGAGCTGCAACGCCCCCTGCCCCACCATGATCCACAACCCACAGTGGAGAAGGTAGTCAAGGCCAGGTTCTTTCCACTCTAACCTCTATCAATTTTGGGATTCCCACTCAAGAATGTTTAGCTTAGAAAATCTTTTGGCCCCTCTCAGTCCAGACTAACCAGGAGAGACTTAATGAAAATTTCTAGGAAGTGGAGGCCTAAGAAATGTTGGTTTAAGGACACCTCGATTCCATAGGTTGTTCCGAAGCTTGGAATACGTAATCAGGAGCTATTAGGAGAAAAGGGCAATGAAGGTGTTGTACCGAGTCCCCCAAAGACCACCAAGAGACTGAATCCGATGCAAAAGCAGAGTCTTTTTATTTTTATGAGTGAACTCAGGACTGTCCACCCGTCTGAGGCAGCAGCAGAGCAAGAGTAGCAATGGGCAGGGTTTTTAAAGCAAGGGGGCCTTGAGGTCTACAGACTACACAGGAACAGACTCAGGATTGGGTTATGTGAGTGGCAATCATGTTAATAACTTTTAATTGGCTAGGGTTAGCTGGGGGTTACAGTTACCATTTTGGGGCAGGCCTGGACAAGTCCCAGGCTTTGTCCTTGAGCTGCCATGGAGACTGGCTGTGAGGGTTGTTCAGTAGTCCAGGCTCTGTCCTTGACTCGTGCATATAGCTCTAGGTTGTTGAGGGGTCCCAGACAGTAAACAATTGACTGAACCTTGAGCGGTCAGATTACATGCAGAAAGGGAGCTACTGCAAGGACTATGTCTTTTGTTCATGGCCCTCCCAGACACTGCTTGCTCAAGTCTCAGGAAACTGACATTGAGGCCTGGTCATTGAGAGAAGACTTAGCAGCCTGTTATGGCACCTGCTTGGTCCTTTCAAAGGGAGGTAAGGCACGGAATGACATCCACACCGTCAAAATATTGTGATTTGTTCAATCCCATCTTTTAACATCTACATACCCCAACTGGCTGCACACTCCAACCAATCAGCAGTTCTCAACCTTCCTAACGCGGTGACCCTTTAATACAGTTCCTAATGCTGTGGTGACCCCCAACCATAAAATTATTTTTGTTGCTACTTCATAACTGTAATTTTGATACTGTTATGCATTGTCATGCAAATATCTGTGGTTTTCGATGGTCATGGGAGACCCCTATGAAAAAGAGTCATTTGACCCCCTCCAAGAGGGTCGTGACTTGCAGGTTGAGAACTGCTGATCTAGAAAACTTTACAGTCCAGTATCCTGCCTCTCTGAACATGATTACATCAGAATCTCAAGGGATGGGCGCACACATTGCTGATTTTCAAAGCTCCCTGGTGACTTTGGTCTCTATCCTTGAAGAGAACCATGGCTGCTTTAATTCTTCATTTGTAAAATGCAAACCAGTAGGAGCATGTCCCCTGGCACTGGCTAGAAATGCAGAATCCCTGGTCCAGCCCGGCCCGGCCCTGCCCTACAGACGAGAATCCAGATTTGTACAAGCTTCCTTCCCTGAGGTAAGTTTGAGAAGTGTAGGTTTTGGTTGGTTATTAGTTAGTTGGTTTGGTTTGGTTTGGTTTCTTCAGACAGGATCTCATATAACCCTGCCTGTCCTGAAATTCAGTATGTAGCTAAGGATGACCTTGAATTTCTGATTCTCTTCTCTCAGTTTCCCAATTGGTGAGGTTAGAGGCTTGTATGACCATGCTCTGCTAAGAAGCCCAGTTCTAAGGACACACCCTTGGACTCACCTGGGGAGGTATATATAAATATATATATATATTTTGATGTCTGAGGCATGGTCTGAAGCAATGTTTTGTGCCCAGAACCAACATGAAGGAAAGGAGACCCAGAACGGTGGAGGTGAGAAAACCCAGGCTGTCGATAAGCCCCTCAGTGCAGGCAACTGTGAGGAGGCCAAGGCACAACCTTGTAATGTCCAACTCACCCACTCAGTAGAGAGACATGGGAAGAATATGTCTGCTTACCACGATACCACGATACCAGCCCTTCACCCCAAGAGAAGCAGAAGAGGGTGGCCAGCGTATGTGAAGTTTGTAAGAATGAGACGTATTTTCATAGTCACCCTCCAAACCCCTTGATAGTTCACTATGAGCATGGGAGCTGAGCCTTTTAACAAGCTCCCAGGAGATCTGCTGCTGCTGCTGTGGTGGTGGCTGTGGCTGCTGCTGCTATGGTGGTGGCTGTGGCTGCTGCTGCTATGATGGTGGCTGTGGCTGCTGCTGCTGTGGTCTGGGGCTGTTGAGACACTCACCAGTTGAACAATGAATGAATTTTTACAGAGAGGCTTTATTAGCTACTGGCCAGGACCACACCCAAGACTCCAGATTCTCAAAGTGTGTCCAGCTATTGTTAGTCCGGGGTTTATAAAGGCAAAAACCACAAGGTTGCAGTTTGGGGGTCAAGTTAGTAGACACCCTGCCTATGTGCAGGCACAGCTTAATTTTTGTGGCAGATGTCTTGCAGATGCCTCAGTTATCTTGAGCAAGCAAGCATTTTCATACAGAAGCAGAACCAGCAGTTGGCCTTGAGACCCATTATCTTGTAAGAACAGTAGAGGCAGTTAAACATTTTTATAAGATGAGGCAGTTTTTAAGACTAGCCCAAACATTCCAAGAAGTCATCTATCTTGGGTAAGTTAGCTGACAGGGTACAGTTTACAAAATGTTCATGAGTTGTTAGAGCAGTTGCATGGCGGTTTCTGAATTTTAAACACAATGTTAATCATCACATTCTCCCTTTGAGTTGTGTCCTGGGTGAAATCCTTGACTCTATGGTGGGTGCCTGTTTATATTGGGACCTAATGGCCATTAGTAAAGTAGCACCCACGTATGAATTCATTTATCTGGTTAAGGCATTGATGTTGTAGGGGCCAACAGTAATCAGCAGGAGCAAGAGGGCTGTGGACTCTGCAACCACTGACAGCAAAGTTGCTAGCCAGGAGAAACCTGAGAACGAGGATGGGGCCATTTGTCTCCCTCCTTTAGGGCCTTCTCCCTTTCTGCCAGGTCTTTCTGGAGCAGAGCTGAGTTGTCTCTAATGATTCCCAAATCATTCACATAGGAATAACAGTTCTCCCCTAAAACCATACAATAACTTCCTTGCTCTGCATAGAGCGGGTCCTGTGCTGTAGAACCACCTCAGCTAATAAATCCACCTGTTTTTCTAGCTTAGCAATAGATTTTTTTCCCTAATATGGATAGATCTTGGGTTATTTGACATCCTATGTTTTTGAAGTTAATGTCAGCCATTGCTGTTCCTGTGGCGCCAGGAGCAGCTTCTGCTGTAGCAAAGCTTGAGAGGTATGAGGAGGGGATCACACATTGGTTGGTTGGTTGGTTGGTAGGTTGGTTGGTTGGTTGGTTGGTTGGTTCGTATGAAAATAAGTGCTCTGTCTCTGCTGGATCATCCTAAATATACATTCGGGGGAGTAGAGACACCAAGATAAAGAATTTGGGGGCTTGATGCATATGCCAGATAGGCAAGCATACATGGGTGTAATCCATCAGTCCAGACGAGCCAAACAGTTTCTGCCAAGTGGTGAAGGAAGGAATGAGCACCTGGCACTGTGGTTGCCAAAAGCTGAGAGATATTTATAATGAATCTGCATTTATTCTTCAAGGGGGATTTGGACATATTATAGCTCTTTGAGTCAAAATGGGTCCTCTCACCTTGAATTCGGTCTGGGTTAAGGTATTTGATGGTCTGGGCTAGAGAGTTGATGGTCAGAGCTGGAGAGATGGCTCAGTGGTTAAGAGCAAGGGCTGCTCTTCCAGAGGTCTCCAGTTTAATTCCCAGCAACCACATGGTGGCTCACAACCATCTATAGTGGGATCTGATGCCCTCTTCTGGCATAAAGTTGTACATGCAGACAGAGCACTCATACATAAACATAAGTTTACAAAAATAAATTTGATAGTCAAGTGGAAAGACTCCCATGGACAGTTGGCAAAAGGAGTGATTGAAATGGGGTTCTGATATATAGTGAGTCCTACATAGTGTGAGGGCTTGGGAAGATACAGAGCCAACAATCGGACATAACATTTGGATTAGCAACCTTCATGAGCAAGTGTATGTACTAAAATAGTCATTAGGGGTCAAAGCAGGCCAGAAGAGTAGGGCTAGTGGTAGGAGAGAGAGAAAGGTGGTGCTGACAGGAAGTGATGTCAGCTGGTGAACCCCACCAACAGGGCCAGGGCAGGTATAGTGGCTGGTTTGGTTATAGCATTCAAATAAAGGAATTCTAAGGTGTGAACTTGGCTAAAGCTCTATAGATGAATATCTTAGTCTTCCCATCAAAGGCTGCATCCTTCTCATTATGTCTATAGACAAAACCCACGACCCCTGTTTTCCATCTAATATCCCAAGGGTCAGGGATTAAGTAGTTGACCTTAGTATGCCAATCAACTGAGGTGAGTTTGGATGGATTTTCTCCTCCCCATCTGGTCCAAGTACTATGATATTTGCAGTTCCAGTGTGGACATCCTCCGTAATTTGGGTCCTTACAGTCGGGCCGAGTTTGCTCATACATAAAACAGACATATATAGGAGAGGTCATAGCATTGTAGAAGTCATTTATACACTTCCCTTGGCAGGTGTCCCTTATATCAAAAGTGAGGCTTATAGCACTTGCACATCCAGTGACCGGACAGAAGGTAGAGCCTATGGTCTTGTTGTGATTTTCCAAGGCAACTACATGGAACTTCCACGCCTTAGGGGCTGGTTTGGTTGGTATAGGAGCCTGGAGAGATGGGCGTTTCCCATTTGGGTTCCCAGAAAGAACAGAAGGGAATATAGCCAGACAAAACAACAGCACTAAATTAAACCCCATGACACTCTTAACTTTAGCGGATCTTCGCAGGTCTTGATGACAATCTGCTTTTCTTTAGCTAGGCTGTTGTTCCCAGTGCCACACTTGACCTGAAAGTGATGGCCAGGTGTGGGACAGCAGTGGAGGTGATCAGGACGACAAGGTGTGGTGGCTTCCGTGGGGTCCCAGTACCTCAGCTCAGTGTCTCTTGATGCACACCTTCTCTCCTGGCTGGAAGGGGTGTGGATGAGGTGGTGGACTTCAGAAAGCAACCTGAAGCAAGGAGGCCACAGTGTCCTGAGTCAGCTGCAGAGCCTGTACAGACTGAAACAGCTGATGGTTAGGAATTTCAGTGGCTAGTTCCATTTGAGGGAGGATGAGAGGGGGTCTCCCAAAGAGGATTTCAAATGGAGTTAAACCTTTTACATAAGGAGTGCTTGGATCCCTAAGAAGAGCAAAGGGAAGGAGCCCCACCCATCTTTTGCCAGCCTCCAAAGTTAATTTAGTCAAGGTCTGATTTGGCCTCTCTATTTGTCCTGAACTTTGTGGATGGTAAGCACAATGTAATTTCCAATTGGTCCCAGAACAGCAGAAATGCACTCAGTAACCCTGGATATAAAAGCAGGTCTACTATCTGACTCTATGAACATTGGCAATCCAAACCTAGGTATTATCTCATCCTTTTCAAAATGTGTTTCTGCCCTTAGTTTGTGAAGCAGATCACATCCCAACAGAGGTACAGACACTCAGTCATGGCTAGGAAGGAGTGGATCAGAGTCCCCTTTCCCAGGCCCACAGTTCTTTAGGGGTCCAAGAACAGATTTGTAAACCAGTAGCTCCTTGTACTACAGTCGGTTTCTTATTCATTGGCCCACCTGCCTGCTTTAAAACCAAGTAAGTGGCTCCCATATCCACAAGGAAATTGATGGGAATCTGCCCCCCAGCACACATGCACACACTTTCAGAGTAATCCTGGGCTCCGGGGGAGGGATGGCTAAGCCCAGACCCTGTCAGTCTGTGTCTAACTGGAGCATAAATACAGACCTTTGTTTTTGGTTTGGACATTTGTTTCTCCAATGGTTGGCTTCTTTCCAGTAAGAGCATTCATTCCATTTGGGCCACTTGCTTTTCCAATGGCCAGTTTCTCCTTCCTTAAGGGAGCGCCTCTCCTAGCATCTGCTCCCCTTGGCCTTTCATAAACCTTGGATGCTGAAGTTCTGCTCCCTGGTAAGCTGCCACCATAATCTTACCTAATTGCTTAGTCTGCCTGTCCTCCAAGGTGTCCCATTGTTGTATACCTAGGAGGCAATCTCACTAGCTCTGACAGTACCTTGCCTCCTTCAGAGCCCTCTATTTTCTGAGTCTTTCTCCTAATGTCTGGTGCTAATTGAGAAACAAAAGCTACATTGATAACCCTCTGGTTTTCTGGGACCTCACAGTCAATGGGTAAACGTCTAGGAGGCGCTCCAGAGAAGCAGATGACCAATCATCAGAACCCTGAGTTATCTGACCTACCTTAGACAAATTTGGGGGGCACTTAGCTGCAGCCCAGAGACATCCCCCACAACAGAGTCTGGTGAAAGAAGTTAAAAGACTCCCTATCTTCGTGGGAAATCTGGTTCCTAATCTGGCTGTCAGGAAAGAAAGACTTCTTCAAATTGTCACCACATCAGTCAGTCGTCAATCTCCCAGCGTTTCCTGAGACCTGCTTTTGATTTTCTCATCAGACTCATTCTCCTCTGTGATGGAGAGAGTTTGAAGTAGCTACTGACAGTCTGCTCAAGTTCGTCAGTGTGTATAAAACACCATTTTTAGCAGAGAGATTCGGCTTTGGGGATTTTCTGAGAAAGAGAGATTTTGGAGCTTCCAGTTACACAGATCACTAGTAGAGAAGAGAACACAGACCGGAACTGACCGATGGCCTCTCCTGCCTTCCTCATCCTGCATCCTAGCTATCCTCCCCATGTTGGGGTTTCTCTAAAGGGGAGGATAGCTAGAGGTGGAGATCTGGGAGAAGTATGGGGGGGGGCAGCACAAGTGAAATGTCCTGCAGTGGGCAACCTAGGGCCACAGGATGTGTCCCTGAAAGGGGAGAAAATGCGGACTATCACAACCTCAGTGAGAGCAGGCAGAGATGAGGTGCCTGAGAGACAGTTGCAGGGGACCAGAGGCCAAAGTCAGAGACAGTGAATGATGGGCAGACCGGTTGGTAAGTGGTACCACTCCAGGTGTGAGCAGGACTCATGAGTGCCTCTGGCCGCAGATTCCTCTCCCTGCCTAGTGCCCCGGCCTGCAGGGTGGGGGCACATCTTTTCTTCTGGTGGGGCTGGTAGGACTGGAGACTGAAATTTGTCCTGCTCCTCGGTCTTATTGTTTTCTTCTGAAACAGAAAGGATGGCTTTAAAGGGAAGATGTGGCTGGTACTTTCTCATCCAGGATGAAGATTCCTCTCCCAGGAACCTCCAGGCCAGAATGCAGGGCAGCTGGCTGAGTGTCCTGGTTCACTAAAGACTACATGTGGCACTCTGTACATAAGAGAAAATTTGGAGGAGTCTGTACCGGGCCAGCCCACCTGAAATGAAGGCCAGTCAAGGACACAAAAGGCTGTTAGTTTTCCTATATGGACCTGTTCTCCAGACTCCCTGGCTTTTCTCTGCAAGTCCTTAAAATGAGACTTCATCAGATCTAAGGGGGTCTTTTGGGGAGAAGACTTTTTGTCTGAGCTTTTCAATTTCTTCAAGAATGAGAAATGACCCAAAAAGCAAACCCACACAACACAAAACAGACAGACAGTGTTCTCCAACTTGTTGACCAACCCCTGCTTCTGGAAAACCTCCAGAACCAAGGAACAAACGTGTCCCAGTGCCCCCCCCCCCCCGCCCCGGCTTGGGGATCGATGCTGTGACCAGCTTTCCCAGGAGTCTCACAGACAGATGAGTGCTACAAACAGAAAGTTACCTCTCTGAGGGCTTCAGATGACTCTTTTCGACAATCTAGGTGTTGGGAATCTGTCAATGGCTCCCTCCAAATGCTGGGTTTATCTGAATTTCTCAGCTCCCCGTCGGTCCACCAGAGATCTTCAGGGTCCGAAGACTCCTCAGTGAGATCTAGGCGTTGAAGACTGTTGACTCCAATTGTTAGTCTGGGGTTTATAAAGGCAAAAAACCACAAGGTTGCAGTTTTGGGGTCAAGTTAGTAGACACCCTGCCTACGTGCAGGCACAGCTTAACTTTTGTGGCAGATGTCTTGCAGATGCCTCAGTTATCTTGAGCAAGCAAGCATTTTCATACAGAAGCAGAACCAGCAGTTGGCCTTGAGACCCATTATCTTGTAAGAACAGTAGAGGCAGTTAAACATTTTTATAAGACTCAGCAGTTTTTGAGACTTAGCCCAAATATTCCAAGGAGTTATTCATCTTGGGTAAGTTAGCTGACAGGGTACAGTTTACAAAAAGCTGACAAGCTAGAGCAATTGCCCAGGTTTCTTAATTCTTTTTTTTTTTTTTTTCAAGACAGGGTTTCTCTGTGTAGCTTTGCGCCTTTCCTGGATCTCGCTTGGTAGACCAGAGTGGCCTTGAACTCACAAAGATCCGCCTGCCTCTGCCTCCTGAGTGCTGGGATTACAGGCGTGCGCCACCACCGCCCAGCCGGTTTCTCAATTCTAAACATAATGCTGACCATCACACTGCCGTCGCCTCACATGGAACGTATAGTAAGGTCTGTTAAAAGCAGCAGCCCCATGACCCGCCCCTCAAAGTTACTGCTGGAAATAGCAGGATCTGCTGCCTTGATGGAAGGAACTGTGAAGTTGGCGGGTGGGCATGCTAGATCTTTGCTGTGCCTTGTGGCCTTGAGAATAGCAATGGTTAAGAAACCCACATTCTGCCCCTTTGTGCTCGAGAAACGACTCACTACAAAGGACTCCTCTGTTCCTGTGACTTGGATAAGACTCCAGCTCTCCTCTTGTTGTCTAGATTTGTAGCCTCATAAACGATTTACTAACCCAGGTGTGGTGCCTCACACCTGGAATCTCTATTCTCCAGAATCTGAGGCAGGAGGATTTTTAATTCAAGGTTAGCCTGAACTATATAGCAAGACTGTCTGGAAAGAAAAAAGAATGAAAAAGATTCGAAATAAATAATTTCTTGAGCTGTTTGTCTCTGATCATTCAGAATTCTTGTTAGCCAGACTTCATTTAAGATTCTTACCTCCCCCAACAGGTCTTCTGAACAGGAGAAGCACACCATCCCCCTGATAAAAGGGTACCCTAAGCTGCAGCATACTCAGACACTGCAGGTCATGCTGATGAGAACAGGAGATAGGGACTGGTTAGGAAAATTCAGGGGCAAGGACTCAGAACAAGAACAATTCTAACCCTTGTAACATCCTTGGTTTTGTCCTGGCTGGAGGGCAGGCAAGTCAGAGGAGGGTTCAGATTCCTTACTGGCTTCTCATAAGTGTGCTACCCTGCCTGGAGGTTGTATACAAAATGTGACCCAAACTCTAGTTCAGACACTAAGACCTTCTGGACAACTTTGGAATTGGTCTTCTAAGTTTACATGATGGGAGTGAGTTATATAGATTCCCCATTGCCCAGTTTCAGCCCATCTCCTGAATGATTTTAGAGTCTTAATTCTTGAGGTAGGAATGTTACAATAGTCTTAGAAGCTATTAAGGATATCAGGGCTCTCTAGAGGCCCATTAAAGGCAAATTCTTTCTTCCCTGTAAAAAGAATGGAATCTATCTCTGGGCCTAGGTAGAGACTTGACATTCTGATCTGCTCCAAAGATTAGAACATGACTTATATTGTCTTTTCCCTGAAGAGTTAATCTATCTGGGCTTGTTAATCACCTGGCTAAGGGACCAACCCTTGAGAAGTGATTAACTGAAAACCAAGCTAAGGAGAGGGAGGAATAATTATCCCCTTAATAAGACAGTGTCCTTACCCTTCCTGGAAGCCCACCTCGGTGCAGTCACAGCTAGCTCTCAGCCAAAAGTCTACTACTTCACCTTTTTTGCTTTCTCTCTTTTCTTTCAGATACTGGCTGAAGCCTGGGCATGCTTTGCCAAATACTGAGGGCCTCCTCACCCTGTTTCTCAGAGCCTCCCTCCCCTTCATGCCTGGTAGCTGCTCCTCCATCTCCACCGTTACTCACCCTGCCCACTTTCTATCTTACTCCCCCTTAGCAATTGCTGAGATTTATGGCTTGCCTGTGCTACTTCTCTCTTAATCACTAATGAAATTGTCTACAAGCTTCCTTCCAAGTCTGCTTCTGCCCAAGTCTGTCTAAACTCTATCATTAATGAAATTAAGAGCCCATGAGGAATACCCACCCCTGAACAACAGCCTCCTTCGCCACCCCCATCCCTTCCTCTCCCAGTTCTTCCTCTCAGTAATGGTTCACTCTTCCCTGTAAAAAACAAAACCCTTTTTGTCTAATTGTCCTGCTGACCTCAGTCCTGACACCTCTTTGGTGACGCTATCAAATACAGCATCTTCAGCGCGTCAGGATTTGCATTTTTTTGGACAGGAGCAGAGGAGCTCTGGGGGGTGACAAGGGGAACAGGTCCTCCTGGGGGCAGCACGTTCTGGGGAGGACATGGTACAGAAGGTGAAGAGCGGCTCCTAAGAGCGTGATGGGATCTGCCCAGAGTCAGCCAGGAAGAAGGGGCCGAGGCTCCAGGGAAGTATGCCAGCTGAGAACTGGTGGTCCCACTGGCCGTCATTTTCAGTGCTCCCACACTCTGCTTTTCACCTCCATAGGTTGCATACCACCCCAGTGTTGGCCAGACACTGAGGATGGCAGTCTGCCTTGAGCCTGCACCACCTGCCACCTCGGCAGACTCTTTCCTGTAGCAATAGACCCCCTTCCTCCTGCACCCACAACCTCTTCCTATAGACGAGCTCTGTCTCAGACACTCAAACTTCTCCCACACCTTAAAACAATGCTATCCTTGTCCTCAAGTCCCAGGGGCTGTCCATCCTTGGTTACGGACAGATACACACAGAGAGACAGAGAGAGAGAGACAGAGAGACACAGAGTTAAGAGTGCCTGCCAGCCACCACATCCCACCAACCCCACATATTCCTCGTGATTGAACACCCTCCTCTGCGAGCTTTCTCTGTGGTGTTTTCAGCCATCACATTTCATGTTCCTCTTCCTCTCTGCTGGTTTCTCTTTCTGACACTTCTCTGGCCTGTGCTGCTATCATTCTCTCTCTCTCTCTCTCTCTCTCTCTCTCTCTCTCTCTCTCTCTCTCATGTTATTCTGACAATGCTGTACATGAATTCACAGCCCAGCTCTAGCGTAAAAGCATCCTTTCAGGGGGATGGGAAGAGGAAGAGGAGGAGAAGGATTCTCAGAGGTCATAACATGTCTTGTGAGCCCCAAAGGGGTCTGTGGTTCTCAACCCCTTAATAGGATCTCAGCCCCTTATAAAGGAGAAGTAGGCATTAGTGTCCTAAGGCTTCTTTGTCCTGGACCCAAGAAGCCTGTCCTCTGTTCTAAAACATAATCTGTTGCTAATCTCTAGCTAGGGCACTGGGTAAAGCAGTTTTTAAATCCTGGCCCCCTGGGCTCATGGCATTTGAGATACATAAATATGTTGTCATGGTGACACAGTGACAGATTAATTACCAGATCCTTCTGGAGCAAAGCTGCTTTAACAATGTGGAACCCCAGGATGGGGTGGGTGTGGGTGATACCCACTCCACCTAGCAAACACTTGGGGCCATTGGAGCCACTGGGTGGGGGTGAAGAGAGGCAAAGCAGCAGCCACCACCTCTATCCTAAGTCAAAATTCCCTGGGGCTTCTGGAATCAGTCATGCTTCTAGAAAATGGAAATATACATGCATAATTTTAAATGACAAAGAACCCAAGAGTCAATGAGATCCTATGCAAAATGATCAAATCTGGAGGAATCACAATACCTGGTTTCAAAACATACAAAACATGAGATTTCCGACTGATAAGATACCTGTGTCATCCTTTTATTTATTTCTTATTTTTTGTATTTATTTTATCTTATGTGTATGATTATGTCTCTGTGAGTATGTATGTGCACTATGTGCATGCCTGGTGCCCCTAGAGGTTAGAAGAAGGCATTGGACTCCCTGGAACTGGAGCTACCAATGGTTATGAGCTGGGAACTGAACCCAGGTCCTCTGCAAAAGCAACAAGTGCCTCAACTGAAGAGCCATCTCTGCAGCCCCACTGTCAGCCTTTTACCCAAGACTTTGCCAGACGTCATGAGACCTTTGTGTCTGCTTAGCTGATTCCTACAACCACCCCCGCTACTACTACCAAGCTGTTCTTAGCTGAAGATCCCCGGAAGCAACTGGCTGCCAAAGTGCTGTTCCACAAGAGTCGTCTGCCATGAATGTGGTTCTTCAAAAGGAGAGAGAAGCAAAGACTCCCAAGACAAAGCTGCCACTGAGAACCTGCTAGGGACACCAAGACAGAATGTGGTCCCCATTTTTACATAAACAACATTGGAAAGTTACGTAAGTTTTGCAGATACGCTTGTCCCTGTTAGTTCTGGGACCTTACTTCTTATCTCTCTTGCTTTCCTTGGGGCCTCTCACAACCCCGTGGTCTGACACACCATCTGTGCTTGGCGAGTTTTATGTCACCTTGACACAAGCTACAGTCACCTGAGAAGGGGAACTTCAATTGAGAAAATGCCTCCAGAAGACCCTGCCATAGGCATTTGCTTAATTAGTGATTGATGGGGAGAGGGTTCAGCCCACTGTGGGTGGTGCTACCCCTGGGCTGGTGGTCCTGGGTTCTTTAGAAAGCAGGCTGAGCAGCACCCTCCCTCCATAAGTCTCTGCATTAGCTCCTGCCTCCATGATCCTGCCCTGTTTGTTCTGTCCTGACTTCCTTCGATGATGAACAGTGTTGTTAAGGCATAAGCCAAATAAACCCTTTCTTCCCCAACTTGTCTTTGGTCCTGGTGTTTCACCATAGCAATAGTAACTCTAACTAGAACAGGCTTCTAAGCACTGGGAACCCATGTACCACTGACTTCTACACATCCTCACTGACTTCACTTATAACAGATCTGACATTAAGTTACTAGCTCTCCTTTCTTCTGCATGTTTGGAAGTAATCCATCTGCCCACACAGTTGAGAAAAATAAGATGAATTGTGATTGCTTGTCAAATATGAGAGCAACCCTATCTTTTACAAAGAAAAAAAAAATGTGTTTGCTTCAACTTGCAAGGTGGAGCCGATAGCGTGGGGTTTCTGATAAGACTATACACACAGGGATAGATATAAACAGCAGCTGCAATGACCAGTTCCCACTCTTCTCTATGGATAATGGAACAGCTGTTCCCTGGGGGAAGGTGGTATGTCTTTTGAAGTGATCGGTGCCAACATACTCCAAAGTGGATTGAAAGGAAACACCATTACTAGCTTTCACTAAGCGAGTCTGCAGAGAAGGTTGGCAATTAACACAGAAGGGACACGGTGAAGGGCACATGCTCTGCTGCCCCAAATGGCTGAGTGGCCTTGGGTAATTAGCTAAAAGTTTCCCAGATTCTGTCTCACGCTTTCATATGAGGGTGATGGTACCCAACTTCAATTTATGTTAAGAGAATAGAGGAAATGGTAAAGATTTTATGGTGGGCTCTCTGTGGGTACATATCCTTCTCCATCTAATTAATTTGCTTAAAATTCACACTATAAACAGCTCAAACCCAAACCATGAACAAAAGGTTTTTCTACTGATGCTGTGCTTAATAGATTTCTAAAGGCATCTCTGTGGTAACTGTCAGGGAGTTAGAGACATCTAGCTTTGGATTTACATCCCACTTACCAGCCATGTCTTCGGCTGAGTTGTGTAACCTCCCCACATGCTGTTCATCTGTTCTGCATTCACATTAGGACATACGTTATGGCTTAGGACATAACGCACAGTGCCTGCCCCACAGCAAGCACTCAGTGAATGTTAATAGTCGTTATCTTTGTTGTCGAAGTTGTAGGTGAAGGGACATCAGTCTGCCTTCCTACACTAAGGATGTCTGGTAGAATGATTCGAGAATGGTTCATCGTCATGACCACGCCTCACTCAGTTGCCTAGTTTCATTCTGTTCTATGATAAAAAAAAAAACAAAAACAAAAAAACACTCTGATCAAAAGGAACTTAAGAGCAGAAAGGGCTTATTTCAGCCCATAGGTTTCTTTCTGTGATGAGAGAAGTCAGGTAGGAACTCAAAGCAGAAACCATGGAGGAATGCTGTTTACTGGATTACAGGTTCATCCTTAGCTTTCTTATAGAACCTAGGACCACCTGCCCAGGGAATGGTGTCACCCACAGTGGGCTGGACCTTCCCATATCAACTTAACCACCAAGATAATATCCCAGAGACACTGGCACAGGCCAATCTATCTGTAAATCCCTCAATTGAGACTCCATTCTGAAGAAACTCTGGGCAGTGTTGATAGTTAAAAAGCTAACTAGGACACTAGCATAGACAGAAACTAAAGTCTAATCCTAGGATTCAGTTAACAGGACACAACTCAGGCCCATGTCCTAAAACTAAGTTGAATTTAGCATTAAAGGTTAATGCCTCCTGCTTATTTCCATAGTGGCATAAATAAGTTTGATGTGACTTGCCTGGTTGGTGACAGAGTAACCTGAGTTTTGGTGGGTCCCATGCAATCAGGAGATACACCCTTGGAAGTAAGGCACTCATGGTCCTCTTCTCCCTGAGTCCTGGGAACACCAGGAAAGGTTACTCCGGTCCTTCAGACTCCCCAGTCATGTGGGAGGTGGGAGTGGGGTGTCATTTCTCTCCCTCTTCTCTGTCTGGAAAGTCAGACTACCTGTAAACCCTACCCATCTGCCACATTTTCCAGCTCAAACTTCTGAAAAACACAGCAAAAACTGCATGATGACGCCTTGAGTAGGTTAAAGCCAAGAGACAGGTGCACAGAGCTCATGCTTGCACCTCTCCACAGTTGATGTGGCCGAACATGGTACTCCAGGCAGGAAGGAGCAAACCAACAAATGCTCAACACCTTTTAAAACCCTTATTTCCACAGAGGATTTTAGCACATGTATGTATCTGCACTATAAATATTCCCACCAGGGCCAATTTCAAGATGCCGATATATCAATTGTCTTGCACAATTCCTGCAATTTTAACAACTGGCTCACAAGGCTCTTATGAGCAGGCACTTCTGCCTTAAGGCCCACACCATGCTTGCACTGTACCCCCTCCTTTGATCCTACCCTACCCTACTCT